>NC_056734.1:421372895-421640395 GCF_019279795.1 Protopterus annectens
TTTTCAGGTTCCTGTTCAACAGGTTTAACTCTGCATTCTGGTCAAAGTCAGCGATTAAACAGCCAGGTAGTCAATATTATGAAAATTTGTCATAAGTTAGTAAAATAGCTTTCAGGAAATATAGCTTTTCTCATGCAAAACTATTTTTCTATTTGAAAGTTTGTGTCACATTTTAGCAAAACAGTTATTAATAGATTCATGGGTTAAGTACTAGGTTAGCTGTCTTTGCAAGCCTAGCCAATTTCCCTTTTTGTGTTTGAAATAACCTATCCCATTTGGTTATAGATTGGCCTTAACCAAAAGCAACAATTATATCAATATTTAGCTCATGTCCTTCAACAATGGAGCCTCCCATCTAGTACAACACAATGGTTTCCAAAAACTATTACACTTTCTGATGTAAGAAAACAAATATTACATTCCTAGCTCAGATGGGAATTAGACAATATAAGTAAAGATATAATGTTAAGGCAAAGTACTAAAGCAAAAACCACTTACAGTCTGTACTTCCTTCAGAGATTTCTAAAAGATATTTCAAGATTTCAGAACCACCATTATCTTCTGGAGGATCTACAAAAACAAGTAAAACTTGTGTTTAAATAAAAGGCAAGACACATTTACATAGGCTTAAACATCACACCTGTTATAGCATATAATTTAATAACCTTTAATGTTAGTGGTATCATCGACTTTAAATCTGACACACTGCCTTTTAGATAACAAAACAAATTCACATACAAGAGACACTACTGTATATATTTAGACAGCTTGTTGGGATCTAATTCCTAAAAGGGTTCATCATGATTAGCAATAATTTTATTCATATACATTTTATGACTATAGGGGCATCTATCATGTTTTGCTAACCACTCGATTATTTCTTTTTTTCTAATAACATGTAAGAAACGCTGACTTGTAACTGGAATGGAATGAATCCACACAAGAGAATCACTGGTATGTAAATCATGCTTATTCGAAACAATACAGTTTATTAATTCCAATAATGCTTCTAAGAACCCCTCTCTCTCCTCATTTTGCTGGTCACTCTAGCACTGTAGCTGTTAGTAAAATCCGAGTCAGCTGGGGCACAGAGTCATTGCAGTTTGCAGCCAACTCCAAAAGGGTTCTTTTCCACTGTTGCAATTTGGAGCTTTTATTTTTTGTTTCAGTTATTTTAATTACAGATATAGTTCCTTCAGTACACATTATTCCTTATTTTATTTCAAATGTATCTCATTTGCTTTGATTTCATAGTGTTTTTCCCTTACAACATTAGATAGGGTGATATAACAAGGGTGCACTTTATTTTTATTAGACTAACAGCAAATAGAATATTGTCTGACAGAAAGATTTATTGAAACATGCAAGCAACTGGTACCTTCAGGCAAACACCTTAAACTTATTCCCACAAGAATGTTCACTTATGATGCAAAATTAGTGTCTGAATATTAAACGCTACTCTTGTTAGAAAGCTAATGATTATGCATCACTTTACTATACGATTTACATATACTATGTCATCCTAATCCCACCTGCAGGTAACATTATAAATATCACTTTACATAAGGCATAACAAAATGTTAATGGAATATTAAATATAAAAGCATCCATCATTCTAAGTAATAATATGATGAATTTGTTAAATTTAACATAGAGTGTAATCTACTCAAAGTTGAAATAAAACTACTAATAAAACCGCAATCAAATAATTAAAGTACTGTGGGATTAAAATGGAACATGTTTGGAATAAATTAAAATAAATGCCAAAGGAAAGTCTATGAAATCAAAGCAAATGAGACTCATTTGAAATAAAATAAGGAAGAATGTGCACTGAATGAACTATATCTGTAATTAAAACAACTGATACAAAAATAAAACTCTGCAACAGTGGAGAAGCACCCCTTTGGGACTTGGCTCCAAACAGCCACAGCCCTATGACCCAGCTAACTTGGATTTTACTTGTAGCTATGATGCTGGAGTGGCCAGCAAAAATGAGAAGAGAGACAACTAGAAACTATAGGAAAGCAGCCTTGCCAAAAAGCAACATCTGTTGTTGCTAAAACACTGAAAAGCCTTATATTTAGTGGAAGACAAAGCATCCTGTACCACACTCCTTAGTATAATCAATTCCAGGGACGCTGTACCTCTGGGTAAAGAACCTGCTGCAGGCAACAGCCTTCAGTGATGTGCATAATTCTGTGAGTGGTGCAGAAACTGTTCCTTGTAAGACGTACCATGCTCATTAGTAGTTTCTGCATTGAGTCTGCAATGAACGTATTTAAAATATACTGCAGTATTACATAATGACAAACCTCCTAGATGTACAGCAGGACCAAAGTTTTAGTGTTAACCTTTTTTCTGTATGTTCCCCCCACTCCTGCCATGCAGATCATCAAGCATCCTCCAACTTGACTGGTCCATTGGGTCCTTAGGGATGAGGACCTCTTCTTTCAGATCTGCTATGTGAGAGCCATCCAGAGGTGCTAGCACCGTGGCAATCATCATGATGGTTGTACTGTAACCAGCATCATGGCAGTGAGAACTTTTTGTTAACCTAACTCCACTGCCTTGGTGGGGGAATGAGATAGTTGCATCGCTGCAGTGACCTACAATGTCCTCCTCATGCGAGTGATTGCTTCCACCCACTCACAAATGACAGTTATCAGCATACAGTAGCTTGGTGGATTGACCACCTGCCCCACATCACCTACTCTGCCTCGCACCTGCTCTGAAGGTAGACATGGAATGTACTCATTCCACTCCCCTACCCCATATGGGCACACCCTTCTTCCTTTGTCTACACCATCAAGAACTCAAACTGCTAATCAAATTCAGATTGCCTCAGTGTTAGCATGGCCTCACAGATTTTGTGCCAGCTTTCCTATGTTTTAAGTCAGGAGAGTAAATTACAGCTACTTCTTCTTCAGAAGCCAGTTAAAGGCAGCCTCACAGTCCGCAGCACGGTACATGCTATGGTATTACTGTTGCAGGTTGTTCTCCATGGTACTGGACAATCTCACTGGCTGTGAAAAAATACTTTGGAAAATTTCAGCCATTAAGTTTTCTCACAGTAAGGCAACAGTAGTATCTTTGTTCACTTCGATAACAGTAGGAACTAGACTTTTATTTCTTCATTTAGCTCAGACCTAGGGTCACCTGAAGATTTGTGGTAGGTAGGACTTGGCAACAAATGTCTCACATATTCACCAACAGTAGTTTTAGTCCCAGTTAGTATTGGTATGAAAACCAATGAAGCATAACATGTTATGCTACTGCATTTTGTTTGTACTTCTCGTCTTGATGCTTTGCAGCCTTGGATCTTTAGGATAAAGGGACCCTAGGTCACTGAAACAAAAAAGTCAACAATTTGAGTAAACAGACAACATATTACAGCTAAAACCTACCCCATTTAACAGTGAAACCATGTGGTGTGACAAGTCCATTGATATACGGTCTTGATGGAGGTCCTGGCCTGTCTGGACTTGTAGTACAGACTAAAACTTCACTAGGATTGCTCTTTCCTTCTACATTTGAGGCACTTAGCTAAGAATGAAAAGAAAAAAAAAACATAGGATGAGAAGAATGCTTTCCATTTTGTTACAGCTACATACACAAGAACATTTTTTTTTTTTTTTATACAGAATATATATTTCCAACATTATGCGGTGGTGGTGCTGTGGTAGCGTTGTTGCCTCACAATAAGATGCTGTCCGGTTCGATTCTCAGCTAGAGCGTCTTCTGCGTGGAGACATGTGTGAATGGGCGTACCTTCATTGAAGGTTGTGTGTCAGGGCTGGTAACTCGGCACATAAAAATCAACTACAATCATTAGCAGACCGGAGTTCCACTGTGGCGACCCCTACCCGGGAAAAGCCGAAAGACACAACAACAACAACAACAACATACATTTCCAACATTAAAATTCACTGAGTGTTAAAACGTTCATCATCATTTTACTCACTGGTACAGAACTGCATTAGCATGAGTTGTTAATATCAGCATGATAATGCAGTCTTTACATACAGCACCAAAGGTAGGCCTGTGACACACAAAAAGGATTCTGCCAAGGTATAGTGGTAATCAGAGTGCTTGTCCAAATAAATATGTAAGTTACATGTGGCATTTTTATATTAGTTTGTACTGCTTAAGAGATCAACTAGTCAGATAGCAGAGGAGACTCAAATACAGATAAACCTTTTTAACTTCAGAAAATGTTGTTGTTACAAAAAAGTGTATGCAATTGCACAACTGAACACTTCTGCAAATTAAGTTTAACTTCACATGTGAAATACAAAATTCTTTGTTCTCTAAAGCAGTCTGAGGTTTCATTTGAATCGGTTCCACTGTAGTACAAATGTTACAGAACACTGTTCATCTTCCATCTCTGAGTGGTGATAAGTACGACTGTGAGTCTGAAGGACCAACCAGACAATCTAATCTCATGAGAAAAGATACCTACAAAGTTTTAGTATTCGTGTAGGAAACAAGCAGAAGGAAGCATCTTGTGATATTTAATGAGTAAGTGCTTCTGGGCTTCGGTCTGTTTCTATATTTCTGAAACCATAACAACTATAAAGCATTCAGCAGGTATACCTGATATACATTACAGGTTTCCCAAAGTCTCCTTACCCCAGCCATAAATCTACTCACTCAGGTATGAAAGCTTTCAGCTGTAGATGTTTCATAAACCTAAAAACTTAACACAAAAGCATAACCACTCACATAAGCACTATTCATGCAATGAGCTAAAATTGTCCCTTAGGGATATGAACTCCATAACATTCAAGGCTTTTTCTACATGAGTAGTTTACTCTGAAAACATTTGATTTTTTTTTCTGAGGTGACACAACTTGTTGAATTCCCTGCATGGGAGACTGCACTTTTCCATGTACACTATCTGCTATGCATAGCAAACTTCATTGTTACTGTAATCCATGGTAGAAAGCAATTTGCAATCAACACATTTTCATCATTCAAACCTAACATAATGACATGTGATTTCTTTCTATGGTATATTTTTATTTCCTAAAATTACCTGAAAAATATTCTGTGTACTGGGCTGCAATGGCCACATTATGGTTGTTGATGTTTTGCATTACTTATGGCATTTGTAAAGCAGGCTGTAAGCAAATCTATACATGCATTTTAACATGACATGACCCCAGCGAATATGCTAAGGTGGGTGTAAATCTCACTTTTTCTAGAGCTCCCTTTTGCAAAGACAAAGTGACAATATATGTATCCCATGAGCTGAGTTTTTCAGCAAGTTAGACTACAGTCATGAGGACAAAGATTAAGGTTTCTTTGGACTGTCATTATTACCTAGCAGACATCAGCATTCATATGATATTCAATGGAGAGTGAAGGTGGTAGTTAGTTGTGTAAGTATGTGCCTATGCCAGTTTCTGCAGTGACACACAAAACTGTTTTGCGTGCCTCTCCATATATGAAGAATGGATGAGATAACTCTTCTCCCACACTCATGCACACACAGGTAGCATTATGAAGGCTGTTGGCTCCAACTTACAGAATCTAAAGAACATCTAGACTGGTGGCTCAGGGTCCCAAAAAATTAGAATTCAGTAGAAGAGATACGGCAAAATGATTAGCGAGTAGCAAAACATGCCTAAATGTCCGCAAAAAAAGTTGACAAAAAATTGAAAGCCCAACGTACTTCCTCCAAGACATAACCTCTGAACATGCAAATTAAAAACAGTGTTTTTTCAAGGGTGGCAACAACCCTTGCTCCTCTAACATTCTCTGCTAATTAAATATACCAGCAACATGACAGAGTAATATTCGGGAAAGGACTTATTCCACAATCCTGGTATTACAACGATCTTGCAAAAAAAGTCAATCAATAATGTCTGTGATGAATGTAAAATAAATAATGGCCACAGCAATCTATTTCATCTTGCTGCTCTCACTGGTATGCACTGCTTTACATGGCAAGCCAAATGATTAACCATCTAACCGTTATCAAGTAATGTCTCGCTGCTTTCATGTAGTCTGCTTCTCCCATAGACAACTCCACCTTTTAGTCCTCAGCTGGATTTCTCATCTCTTCAGAGGGTGGGAAATAATGGTTATATAATAACTTATTTCACTTACTATTCTTATATACAATCCTTCTACCCCTAAACAACATACAACAACTAAACAAACAAGCAAGCAAGCAAGTAAATATGAAATAAATGCAAAACATGCATGGATCACTTCTGTAAACATTGTGTATTCTTATCACTGTCCAATGACATATTTGATGTCTTGCCCATTACTTACTTTTACAAACTTACTTGGAAGAAAAAAACACAACACTGAGAAATGGAATTATGCTCCCATTGATGTGGCTAGTCTACTGAATAAATATTGCTGGGTAAAAAGATCAGCTGCTCTGCAAATGATTTCAGATGTTTAGCATACATATTAATAGGACATGGAATGGTTAACTATGGCCTGCGACTTTGTGGGAGTGGGAAGGGATAAGGTATGCTAATGAATAGCATAGTGTCTTATTTCCCGATTCTGTCTTCAAATCATATTAATAAGAAGCGATAGGTAAGTTATTCATCTGTACAACTATGATACTAATGAAATAATTATATGTTAGTACCTTGAGAAAGAAAAAGTGTTTTTAATTATAAAAATGTATTTCTACTCATTTTAAAACTTAAGAGAAGAATTCAGCACCTGCTGTTTTGATTATTGCCTGGGATGCTAAGATAACTTGTAATCTGTAGAAAATGTATTAAGGAAACAAACTACTTAGGTGCCTTAGTGATTCTAGCTACATGGAAACAAAAAAGACTAAGACCTAGGTACTGACTCCATTCAGTCTTTTTGAATGTTTTTAGTAATAGGTAACCAGCTCAGCTTCTTACAGTAACTGTTAATCTGACTTAGAACTACAACTCTGAGTTTGAACAAAAGTACTAAGATACTCTTTCAAGCCTAATATCAAACATTCCTTAAAGTGCTAGTGAAGACTGTCACTAACTAAATATAAAGGATGTCACTGCAAAAAATAAACCGACATTCTTAACTACAGACAGTCAAAAAGAAGGCCTCCACAGTAGTCACACTATAAGTAAGTAATATACATTAACTGCTCATCTCATCACAGTAAACTGTGTCAGCACAAAGTATCATCAAGCAGGCAAATGAAATCATTACATCATTTCAGAGTGTCAGCTGCCATCAAGCCATTTTAGAAAACAAATCAGAAAATAACCACAAACAGTACAGCAGAGACAGTAGGATGCAGAAAAAGACAAACGATGATGACAAACATATTTTAAATCAGTTCTTGGACAGTGTTGGTCCTTTAATGGCAAAGTGCAACTTGTAGGATATGATAACAGATCAGAAGGTGCATTTGCTTTGATATGACACAAATAAATGTAAATGACAAATACTATATCATGTGGCAGGCCGACTGAAGAGTAATGACAAAAGTGTTCAGTAGAATATAGAGTCAAGGATCATAATTAGTACTACTAAGCTAACTGCCCACAGCATTTATTTAGCCAATGCCTCCTTGGGAGACCCAAACCCTGCATCTTGTGTTTGTAAGGCAAACACCTTAACCATTAGGGCACCCTCCCAACCCCCTTTTAATAAACATTCTTTTTGGAAACGCTGAATTACAAAAAAAATATTACAATGCTATGAATACCACTCCAGGAGTCCAGAAGAAGAACTCTGCATTTAAGGTTCAATGAATACAAGAGAAATAAGCTTCTTTCAAAATGTCTGGGGGAATATAAGAGAATATTACATACCACAGAACAAGTGCACTAATATAAAGTAATTATACAATGACTGGCCATTAATATTCTAAAACGAGCATGCTGATTGGCCAGCCCAACCAGCGTGCCCATTGAAAATCCGAGAATATACCAACGGAAAAAGGTCCAGTCGACCACTGTTGGTATATTCTGTAAGTTTTATTTTTGTTTTTTAAAAAATAAAAATAAAATCTATGTAGTCCGGACTCTGGGCATACGAGAGAGGCAATGTGGAGAAAATACTAGGGAAATCAGGTACGTTATTTAAAACTAAAGACACGTACCTGATTTCCCTTGTATTTCTTCCATGCTGTCTGTCTCATACCACTAAACTGCCCAAAACTATTTTTTAATTAAAAAAAAAGAAAAATGGACCAATGGAGATCTTCTTTTCTCCACTGCTTACTTTCCCGGGCACTGATGTACTGGGTATGCATGGGAATGCAAGTCCCAAACGCATGCGCAGTACATCAGATAAGTCTCAAGGAAATGTCCAGCAACAGAAGGACAGCACGGCACCATTATACAAAGACATTATTTAAGAAAAGTAAGTATTTTTTTTCTTAAATAATGTCATTGTATAATAGCAATAACCCATGTCTGGGTGTGTGTAATGCTGGATTTACCCACAGTTGTCTTTGTTTGGTCACTCAGGCTTCACCCTCGTGACCAAACCACACCAACCATGGGTAAATCCAGCATTACCCACACCCAGATGTGGGTTATTGCTTAAATGATTCACAGTTGACAACAGATAATACAAACATAATAAAATAGGAGAAAATAGCCTGCTGATAATAAATGGTTACTTAAATTTGCTAAACTTGATATAAATGAAACTCCCAGTTAGAAACTGCAACTGAACTAATTTTCATGCTAAGTGATGATCAAATACAAGTTAAGCTACAAGAAATAACAAAGTAAGTGTACGTCTATTAATATAACAAAAAGCATTTGATTGGGAATATACAGCAGTTCTAAAAGCTGTAAATGGGCAGTCTTATTTATTTATTATTTATTTATTTGTTTAACATTTGTTGACAGGGTTTGTCCGACTGAGCTGAAAAGCCCTTTTTCAGTGGAGGCCCGGGGAGAAAAGCTCCAACATATTATACAATTTTCATTATAAATTAGCATTAAACAGCAATGTTGCAGGATTATTACAAGGCATTAAGTAACTATACAGTGTTATACAGTGTCAATAATCAGGAGTATAGCAAAAACTATTTCAAAATGTATAAAAAGAAATATGTCATTAAGATGAATATAGTGTTGGGGTAAGTGGTTACAAAAACCCAGTTTTATCATAATGTAGTTGCATGAAGGCAAGGCAGTTACAATAGAATGTTTCTCTGAGGCGATTAGCTTAATAGGTTTTAGAAGACAGTAGAAAGAGTAGTCAAGGAAGATTAGAGAGAGCTAGTGAGAAGATTGAGGTAAGGGCAGAAAGTAGATTAAGGTATGAGAAGTAGGGGATGTTTAAGGAGGGAGAGTGCAGTGGCAGGACCAGTGACTTTTAAAGTGCTCTTTGGTGGATGTCTTAAATTGTTTAGGATGTGTAAGGGTCCTGATTTCTAGTGGGAGTCTATTCCAGGCAATAGTGGGGTGATAGCTGTACATGCTACGTCCAAATTTAGACTTGGGTTTGTAGATTTGTAGTAGGTCTTGATAAGAGCTTCAGAGAGGTTTGGAGGGAGAATAATGGGAGATGAGAGGGGATAGTGCTGGGCAGTAGGAAGACTGGTATAGGATAGAATGGATGACCTGGAGCTGAGAGAGAAGAAGCTGGTTGGGTAATTCAAGCCAGTTTAGGTGTTTTAGAGACAGACAGTGATAGGATTTGTAGGTTTGTTGGGCAGCAAATCTAGCTACCTTGTTGTAGGCAGATTCGAGTTTGGTCAGGAGTGTTGAGTTAAGATTTGTGAGAATTTGAGAGTTGTACATTAGACTGGGTAGAAGGTAGGTAAAAGAGAGAGTAATCTTGGCTTCAGAGGTGAGGAATTTCTTGTTACGGTAAAGGAGCCCTAGTTTTGAATGAGTCTTTTTGATACAGTTATTAACATGCAAGTCAAATTTAAGCTGATCGTCGATGATTAAGCCTAAGAGCTTAGTACTGGATTCTACCTGAATGGGAATGTTATTAAGGGACTGTATGGAGAAGGAGGGTTTAATATTGTTGAACGTTTTAGGTAGGAAGAGTAACAGCTTTGTTTTTTTAGGGTCAAGGATGAGCTGGTTGTTGGAGGGCCATGTTTCAACTAAGTTAAAAGATGCCTGAGTAGCTGAGAAGAGCTTATAGGAAGAGTTGGCTGTGGTGATGACTGTAGAGTCATCTGCGTATTTCACTAAAGATGACTGAGGACAGGAGGTATAGAGCTGAGTAGTAAAGATATTAAAAAGTAAAGGCCCTAGGATAGACCCTTGAGGTACACCCATTGTTACAGGGAGAGAAGGGGAGAGTGCAGAGTGCCATCTCACTGATTGAGACCTATCAGTGAGGTAGCTGGAGAACCATGCAACAGTATCAGTGGAGAAGTTGAGGTTATGCATGTTGTGCAGCAGAAGAGAGTGTGAGACAGTGTTGAAAGCTTTTGAGAGGTCCAAAAATAGGCAAGAAATAAGTTTATGGTCATCCATGGCTATAGAAACAGTACTGAAGAAGGATAATAGAGCTGTAGTGGTGCTATGTTTGGGTCTGAAGCCGTGTTGAGTGGGTGTAAGCAGATTTTCCTGTATTAGATACTGCATAACTTGTGTATGAATACATTTTTCTAGTACTTTAGAGAGAGGGGAGAGGATAGCGATAGGTCTAAAGTTGGAGATATCAGAGGAGTTACCTCCTTTGCGTACAGGTAGAGTGTAGCATTGTTTCCAGATGGAAGGGACTTTAGATTCAGAGGTAGGGCGATTAATTAAGATAGATACAGGGAGAGCAAGAGAGTCAGCTGCTAGTAGAAGAAAAGTGGAAGGAATATTGTCAGCTGATGTTGAGCATGGTTTTAATTTAGAGAGGAGAGTTTTGATGTAGCTAGTAGGTACAAGCTTGAGGGAGAAGGTATTTGAGGAGACAGTATTAGGAGTAGGTTCAGAAAAGTTGAAGATGTTAGTAGTAGAGGAGTTTGGGTTAGGGTTCAGTAGCTTAGATATTGAATCGATAAAATAGGTAATGAAGATAGTGGCAGTTTATTCAGACGTCTTGTCTGGGCATGGTTTAGCTAAGATTTGGTTAATAGAGTTCCAGAATTTTTTAGGATTAGATTTTAGGGCTGCGGGAGGTTTGTTCTAGAAGTCCTTTTTATCTTTGTTTATGTGTTTTTTTTTTTTGTCAGATTTCTGAGTTCATTATATTTTTGCAAGTCAACAGGGAGCTTAGTTTGTGACCGTTTTTTCCATAACTTGTATCTAGTTACCATAAGGGTATGAGTAGCTTTTAAAAGCCATGGAGATATGTTGTACTTAATTCGCACTTTGCGAGGGGGAGCAAGTGAGTCTAAGATGCTAAGGAAGATGGAGTTGAAAACTAGGACTGCTTCTTCTAGTGAGAGTTGGGTAAGGAATTTCCAGTTTACTTTAGAGAGGAGGGCATTAAAGGTTTCTGTATGGAAGTTAGAGAGTTTGCAACAAGTGATAAACCTTGGAGGTTTTGAGAAGTGAGGAGTGAACCTAAGCACTTTTATAGGGGAGTGATCATTCATGGTGTTTGGTAGGATTTCAGGGTTATGATATTTGGGAGGATTAGATACAAGTACCCAGTCAATAAGAGTACTAGATGTGTGAGAGTTGTTTGTATGGGTAGGTTGGGAGATTAGCTGTGTAAAGCCATATAAATTAATATGAGTATTAGAGTCTGGATTACTGAGAGTTAACCAGTTAATGTTGACATCCCCAAGGAGGATAGTTTCATTGGGGATGTGTTGAGAAAAGTATAAAAAAATATTTTCGAGCAGAAGAATGCTGTCTCCTGGAGGAATATAGATGGCTGCTACTGTGATAGGGGTGTGATAATTGATTTTAAGGTTAGCTGTAAGTAGTTCAGCTGGAGAAAAGGATGGGATAGGTTTCATAATACTTGTAATGGTGAGGTGGTTGGAGTAGTGGATGGCTACCACACCCATTTTTTTGTTTTGGCGATCTATGCGGAGTATATTCTAACCAGGGGGGAGAATGTCTTTATCAGAGGTTTGGGGTTTTAGCCAAGTCTCTGTTAGGGTGATGACAATAGGGGTGTGGACGGCTATCCAGGCATGGATTTCACTAACTTTGTTTAGAATACTACCGGCATTCATAGAGTAAAAGGAAATATGTTTGTTTGGAGAGGATGAGTTTATTAAGTAGGGAGAGGTAGAGTGATGCATGGTGGGGTGATGGATGGGTCCAGGATTTAGATGCGTGTCTCCTGACAGAAGCAGGACTACATGAAGTTAGTAAAGTTTGAAATTAAATGGGTTGTAAGTCAAGTACTTAGTCTTTGTTTTAGATGCTAGAGAGTGAGGGGGGAGGAAGTTTGATTTTAGGCAAAGGGATGTTCATGGAAAAGAGAGAGGAGGAGATTGCAATAGAATACTGCAGAGATGAGAAGCAGTTAGTATGGGGATTAGTGGGATCTCTATGGATAGGTGGTAATGGAGTAGTACAAGATGTAAGAATGAGAATGAGAAGTAATGGAGGCAAGAGGAAAATAGAGAGGGTTGCAAAAGCAATGGCCAAAGGTGGGGAAGTAGGATTGGGATGGAGTGAGGAGTGGGTAAGGGACTACGAAAAGTAAGCTGTTGGACCTGTTAGAGAGTTGAAGTAAAATTTAAGTGAAACAACCTGTAGGGGGAATAGGAGATATATTGGAAGAAGGAGGATTTGCAGCAGAATAAAGTATGAAGTGATAAGTAGGGGAGGGGTAAGGTGTTTAGAATGTTTTAGCAGACAGGAAGGGGTGGAGTTTGGGGTGGAAGGGATGAGGTGGTTAGGTATAAAGGAAATGATATGTGGGTGGGAGGAGACTGGAGTGAGCCTGAGCATAGCAAGGGAGAAACGGAGCAGGATGGGCCAGGAAACGGCAGTCATCACAAGAAACAATCAGCAGGCCAGGAGGGAAACAGTAAGGAGCACACACTGAGAGTCAGCAGGTAAGTAGAAGAGGTGGCAAGGTGTAGACAGAGAAGGAAGAGATGTTATAGCGAGGTATACACAGGTATTCGCAGTAAGATAAAAACAATTAAAAGGAAACCACAAACAGAAAAACAAAAAGAGTATAGCTAACTAAGAGAGAGTTGACACTAGGGTAGTGACTAACTTATAGATGGCAAAGAGAGACAGAGGCAAGGTTTCCAAACAGGTGAGTATGGGGGGGGGGTCTCAGTGGTATGCAGGTATCCTGTACAGCAGACAATGTAAGACTGATTTGTGGTATGAGTTTAGAACATACTTTTAGTGTAAACTGGATATACAATAGAGCACAGGTGTAATTCCAGGAGTTGGAGCAGTATCAGTAAAGGTAGATGCAGTCTTGAGGGAAGTCACTTTGCTTTAAAACCTTGGGAAAACAGGAGGGGAGAGAGTGTGCTGAATATAAAAGCTAGGGAAAAAACTAAATCAACAGAGGTACTATACAAGCAACTACTGATAACAGCTAGAGAGGAGTTAGTTGAGATAAAATATGAAAAATACAAAAATAAATAAAGTACATATGGCATTAACTTTACAGATTAGAGCAGTAACAATGTCAGACAAAAGTTCAGTAACTTACTTCCACTATAACACTTTCACATAAACAATGGTAAAAAACTATTAACCATGATGTCTTAGTATAAAAACAACTGACAATAAAAATGTCGGCTGTAGTCCATGTAGTAAACGTGCCATTTTGTAGTTGAAATAATCAAACTAACTGAGATATGAGAATATAGCTAAACAGACGTTCTATACTTTAACTCTTGAATTCTACAAGCCAGCTTAAGCAATTAAAACAATTGTCAGTCTCATGGCAACAGAACTTAGAACTAAAAAAGTGAGCTATAATTTGCATCCATAAGACTGCTATTAAAAATTATTTGACATAGAGGTCATGACATAAAGCAGTCACTGTGTAAGTTAAATGCCCAATAATGCAATGCCTAGATTCTGCAAACCAACTGTCACCAGTTAACACTGCTAAAGAAATTCAAACTGCAATCTACATATATATTTAAAAGTGTACAAAAGAGCAATTGCTACATAAGTAGAAATATATCCAAAAGAAGATAAAAAAATAACCTATATTAATTTGTGTGACATGAGACAATAACTCAGCCAAGTCATGACTTAACAAATATTTGAAAAGGTGCTTACCAAAGTCCCACAAATAAGTCGCAGCAGCATACAAAGCCCTTCCAAGTGAAGTAAATGCAGTTTAAATGCTGAGTACAAGTGAAAAGCTGTTTACATCAGTAATATTAGGGACCTGCACACCACTGACATGAAGCCACAGACTAGTATTCTTATTCTGAAATGTGACTAAAATTCAACCAAGGATAATTTTGAGATTTGGTTAAAAAAATTAAACGCACTAAATAAACAATACAAGTCAAATAACAGACTTTGGAAGACAAATGACTGTGGCTTATTTTTAATAAGATCTATTTAGCATTCTGGTATATAAACCAGATAATAAGCAAAGATAGGAAAGTTACTGAAAGACAGATCTCAGAGGATCATAGGAGGTTACTAGGTTAATGGCCCCATGGTCCTTACAAGCTTAGCCAAGTTTAACCCATGTTCCCAAGGGTGTCTGGTTCAGGTAGACACTATAATCAGCACCTACGGCCCCTGTCCAAGAGGGACACAGGTAGAACCCCCAGGGAGAATTTCCTGTTACCCATCCAACCATCCAAATTATGCTTAAATAGGGCCAGCAAAGGGCTTTGTTTAACACAAATAGGAGGCTTGTTCCAAAGGTAGGGCAAGCCCTGTGAGACAAATTTGTCTCTCCAGCAAGTTGTTTTGATGTTACATACCATATTAAGGTCCTTTGAGTGAGTGACCCATGTGCCATTTGACTTGCGAATGTGCAGCATTCCCATTAAAGCTGGGTCAAAGACTGCTCTATATGCAAGGCACAGGTCACCTCTGAGCAGTCTTTATAACATGGAGTAAAGTGACAATGATTTCAGCCTGTCCGCATAAGACAGATCTTGAAGATCCTGAATTTTCTTTGTAAGGAACCTTTGTGGTCTCTCCAGATGCAAAGGAACATACCAAAGGGAGCGTTGTACTCTATTGATGGCCTGATGATTGAAGAGTACAGGGGGGTTATAACCTCTTTTTTTTCTGGAGGCAATGCCCTTACTTATGAGATGAGCAATATAAAATGTCCTTCTTACCACTGTGGAGACATGGTGATTGAAGTTAACGTTGCTGTCAACCTGTGTACCCAGATCTGTCACCATTGACTGTGTGCTTAGTGTACTGCTATTTATGCGGTAGTTTGCAGGGACATCACCCTTACTGAAGGAGATGATAATGCATTGTTTTGCATTAAATTTAAGAACATGACTTTGGCACTAGTTATTAATCTGCGTAAGACCATCATGTAGGATGATGACATCGCTAGGAGTTTCAATGATCGCTCCCAGTTTGCAGTCATCAGCAAACTTTGTCATCCACAGAGCTTTAGTTTTAGCCTGTACTTCACCAAAGTATATTCTGAACGGTAGGGGTTCCAGAAGCAATCCCTATAGAACAGTACTGGTTACAGGTCTGCTGGAAGAGGTGGAGTCCCTATTTTGGCATATGAGTTCTGTCAGTGTGCCAGTTTGTAACCCACCTGACAACATATGGGTTGATACCCAGCTGGGTGAGTTTATCAATCATGCCTGAGTGGGGGATTGTGTCAAAGAACTTCCCTAAGTCTATGTAGGCCATATGAACAGATATGCTCTCATCCAGGGCTTTGGTGACTGTCTAGAAATCCACCAAGTTTAACAGACATGATCTCCCCTTGACAAAGCCAAACTGGATGGGGTCAAGCATTTGGAGTTTTCCTATATCCTTGTTAATGAGGTCCATGATTCGTTCCATGGCCTTGTAGATAAGGCTGGTCAGGCTAATGAGTCTATAGTTCCCAGGGTCCATGGATGTACCCCCTTTGTGCAGAGGGATGACAGTAGCTGTTTTCCATTCTGCTGGGATGAAGTCAGTGCTTAGGCTGTGACTGAAAAGCATGCTCAATGGTGATGCTAATTCCTGTTTTAACCCATGTAGAGCACAGCCCAGGATGTTGTCTGGTCCCATAGAGGCTGTTTTTAGCCTTGGGGAGGGCATTTAAGACCTGCTTCCCAGAGATACTAGGCAGGGGACAGGTGTTAGGGATGCTTTGGGGTATATGTGGCAGGGACAGGGGAGTACGTTTTCACTGAACCTGTCACCCAGTAATTTGCTATATCCACAGGTTCAATATATGCAGTACCACTATCTACGAGTTCACCACAAATCTGGGCCTTACATTTGAGGTTATAGATGTAACTAAAAAATGCCTTGTGGTTATCCTTAGTTAGGGAAGCTAATCTGGATTCATAGTTAGCTTTGGAAGACTTCACTAGCTTGTTTAAGTTGAGGAGAGAATGTTTCCAGTTTTGAGACAGGACCTTTCTACTGTTAGACAGCAAATTTTTTCTCCTATTATAGAGCGTATTGATGGCAGTTGTCCACCAAGCAGGTTTGTTTTTCCTTGAAGATCTTGCTTTGGTTCTCTCAGGTACAGCAGAGTCAATACAAGAAAATCATGAAAGTACAGGTTGCAGAATAATGTATTCATAATCGTTTTATCTAGTACTGTAAGAAGTCCCATGATAATCAAATGTTATTTAAAAAAAATCAGCAGATTTGTTATCTGGACAGACTGGGTGTTTCTAATAGTTCATAGGATCATAAGTTCATAGGTAGGTACTAGGCTATCGGCCCAAGGGCCTACGTAAGCCTAGCCAACAAGGTTCCCTGGCTTACGCCACCCAAGAAAGTTATTTTCCTGTGCCACTGTCGAGCAGAGACACAGAAGTGATCCCCGGGGTGTATTTCCTATTTCCCATCCACTCATCAAGATTTTTCTTGAAGAGTGTTAATGAAGAACTTTGCTTGACATAGATGGGTAGCCTGTTTCAGAGTATGGGAAGTCTCTGGGACAGGAATCTATCACTTCAGCATGTCCTGTTTATTGTGGTGACAAGGTTTAGGTCCTTAGAGCATGTAGCTTGGAGGGATTGGGATTTCTTTAGGTGTAGCATGTCCAACAGCTCTGGGTTTGACATAGCTTTATATGTTAGGCAGAGATCACCTCGGAGTAGGCAATATGCTACGGAGTAAAGCTGGAGTTTTTTGAGGCGGTCAGTGTAGGGCATTTGTTTGAGGCCAGTAATCCTCTTTGTGAGGTACTTCTGTGGCCTTTCCAGCTGCTGTTGATGTCTTGTCTTTAGAATAAAGGAATATTGTGTTAATAGTTAGGGAAAGTTTAGTGGATATTCTTTACTTCCCATGTACTGCCTACTTGGTATGTAAAATGGACAGTTTGAATTCACTTAGTGGTCAAAAGAGAAAACAGTAGGTTGTTACCTTACTGTTTTTTTACTGAAGACAACTGTGTTTGATATACTTTATTTCTGTTCTCTTCACCTCAGGAAAAGCTAGAACCGGAATGGATTAGCTTCATGATATTTCATTTCCATTATGGCTTGAAGAAGAAAGACTCATAATAGAAGAAACACTTATTTATACATATTATGCTATATAGCTACCAAATTACTAATTTGTCCCTTTAGGTAATATATTCAGCTACAGTAGATGGACAGTCTATGATTATAACATGTCACAAAAGGAAATGGAAGACAACAAAGAAACGAGGGCTTACAATCTTAATCTTTAAGATCAGTCCATATTTATTTGGTATTCAGTTATTGACTGGATAAACCCTCTAGGCAGAAATGCATCCTTTCCATTCTGGGAGAATCATATGGGCAACTGGCCTGTACATGTTCACAGTTCCAAGTACAAAATGAGGGGAATCAAATCCTAGCCCTAGTGAAAGAGGCCCATTAGCAATTCACAGCGTAAACCTTCCAAAGTAAACTGTTAAAGAATTCCAAGGATATTTTAAATTTGTAAAAAAGAAGTTTAGTAATTAAATGTCAGGATAAAGAAGGACAAACTACAGAGTTACGCCAAACAAGATTTAAAGCAATCACTGAAGTATTTGACACACTGGTTACATTTAATAGAATTTGTTCTGAAGGGAGGGAGGGTATCAAATATTAAGAAGATGTTAAAAGCTTTGAAACTGAGGAAATTAATTTGATTTATAAGCATTAAAAAAGTGAAATACTGAATGTGTGTTAAATTGGGATAAGATCTAGGAAGTGAGTTTCCATAAGTGTTAATATCAGGAATTTAAGGATTGTGCAATGACAGAGAGCAAAGGTCTGCCATAGAAAAGTAAGAGACTTTGTCCTTCCTTCCTTCACCTGTTGATGTAATGTACCATGGTGGTGTTGTCCATCTGAATTTGGACTATATGTCCTATTAGGAGGTCCAGAAAATTCTGCAAGACCTTGTGAAGAACTACATTTCACGAAAATTGATATAAAAGTAGAAAGTTGAATATTCCATTGGCCTTAGACCATAAGGAGGTGCAGAACTGCAATCCAACTTCAAACAGAGGTGTTCATCAACAGAAATGGAATAGATGATGAGGTCAAAAGGGCATTCCTCAATCTAGATTCTGAGAAGAGATCCGCCATCACCACTCTAGAAGTATAACATCTGAAATAAGGCTCCAGATTGAGTTTGCTGAGATGATACATACATATGAAAAATTATCTGATGAAGAGGAGCAAAAGGAAACCACTGCCAATATTACACCAAAGAACTGGATAATTTTTTGGACTCCAAGAATATCCAAAAAGAGGGCAGACTAATAGTGGGAAATGACAATAGTTGTATCTGGTTAGTAAGGCAGCCTCTCAGAATCTTAAAATCTAAAAAGTTTAATAAAAATCCCACTCAACTCAAGTCATCTGAAATGTATTTGTAACTTAGTATGATTCTCAAGAGATAACTGAAAAATCTACAGTATTGTCTCTTGCTAGAAGCATGGGCCCACGATGTGGCAAGTAAGAAACTGGTCATCTAGATGTGGGAAGGCATGTGACCCCAAACCACTTGTTTATATCACCACCACTACAACGAGGCATTTCAAGAATACATGAGAAACAGATGTTACCCCAAAAGACAACGGCTGATCTCCTGAAAATGATCCAGTACACTGAATTTCAGGATATGTTTGCCAGCAAGAAATGAAGACATGAAGCCAAGAATCTTTCATGCCAGCCAAGCAAAGCTAGTTTCATTTCTATAAACGAGGAAGTAGAGACAATATCAAAATCACATTGAACTTTCTATACCATGTAAATACATTCTGAACTCAGAGATAAGGAACAGATCTCATTCTTCTTCAGAATAAGGAAAACTCTGGAGTAAAGCTTCCTTTTCCTGGACAAAGGAACCACTACTTTCATATCCTTGGCCCAGACAAGGAGAACCTTCCACTGAAAAGTGGGACACAAAATGGATAGATTCCAGATGGAGGAAGATAAATATGCAGTTAGACCACATATACTAATGTGTGCCTTTTCCTGCAGTTGAATGATCCTCTTATCCAGAATGGGGGTTCTCTATTGTGTCTGGCAAAGTGGCCCTCATATACTTCTCAGCCTGAAAGAAAATGATCAGAAATGACCTCATACAGCCTACAGATGCTGGGTCCTGGGAAGGGGTTGAAGCTTTTTCACAGAAAAGTGCAATCTAGTAGCCTGTAGCCTGGCACCTCACCTAAGTGTCATGTTTAATCATAGCCTCACCTCAGGTTTCGTGCCCACTGAGTGGCGCAGAGCTACAGTTATCCCAATCCGCAAGGGGGGATCCACCTTGGATCCCGGAAACTACCGTCCCATCAGTCTGACAAGCCTTATCTGCAAGGCCATGGAGCGTATTATCATGGAACTTATAAACAAAGACATTGGCAACCTTCAAACACTGGACTCCACCCAGTTTGGGTTTGTGAAGGGCCGATCTTGTCTCCTGAACCTGATTGACTTCTTTGAATCAGTCTCCAGAGCCATGGACAAGGGTAAGGTGGTCCACACAGCCTATCTAGACCTTGCCAAGGCCTTTGACACCATCCCCACTCTGGAATCATAGATAAACTTACTAAGTTGGGCATTAATCCCTATGTCACCCAATGGGTTGCTAAATGGCTTACTGATAGAACCCACACTGTAAAAGTAGCCGACTCCAAATCCAGCTCCAGACAAGTGACAAGTGGAGTACCTCAGGGTTCAGTCCTGGGGCCGCTCTTGTTTGGCATCTACTTCTCTGAAGTACAGGTCAACACTAAGGGACTCTGGCTAACAAAGTTTGCAGATGACTGCAAACTGGGAGCCATTATTGAATCCCCAAATTATGTGGATACTCTACAAAAGGGCCTTACAGAAACAGATGCTTGGTGCCAGAGCCATGGGCTCAAGCTCCATGCCAAGAAATGTATTGTTATCCCATTTGGGAAAAAACATGTATCCATGAATTACCATATAGGTGGCAGTACACTAAACACAGAAAGTGTGATAAGAGACTTAGGGACACAGGTGGACAGTGGTCTCACCTTCTATAACCACATCGCCACAACAGTCAGGAAATCCTTCTATGTGGCACACCTCATCACGAAGGGCTTTTCATCCAGAAAAAAGGAGGTCATTGTCCCACTGTACTCATCCCTCATTAGACCCATTATAGAATACAATGCCCCATTTGGTATGTACCTCTCAAGACATCTGCAACAACTGGAAAGGCCTCAGAAATACCTCACTAAAAGAATCACAGGCCTAAAGAATATGCCCTACGCTGACCGCCTTAAAAAACTCCAGCTATACTCTGTCGCATATCGTCTACTCAGAGGCAATCTCTGCTTAACATACAAGGCCATGTCAAACCCAGAGCTGTTGGACATGCTACACTTAAAGAAATCCCAATCCCTCAGAGCTACACGCTCCAGGGATCTAAACCTTGTCATCACAATAAACAAAACATGCTGGAGGGATAGGTTCCTGACCCAGAGACTCCCCAGACTCTGGAATAGATTGCCCATACATGTCAAGCAGAGTGCCTCTTTGGACCTCTTCAAGAGGAACCTTGACGATTGGATGGGAGAAAGGAAATTCACCCCAGGGATCACGTCAGTCGCCCTGCTAGACAGGGGTCCAGGAAAGTAAATAATGTGGGAAGAAATAGCCAGGGAATTGTTATATCTAGGCTTGTATAGGCCCTAGGGCTGATAGCCTAGTACCAACCTATGAACCTATGAACCTGTGCCTGTTCCTCAGAAGTACCCCAAGTCTTATTCATTCCATTCCACTGGCTTTGTATAGATGCTTCCCTTTCCTATAACCCTTACAGTGTAGTGATGCCACCATTTTTGTCATGTTATAAAGTTGCTAGAGATGGGCAACCTCTTAACCACTCTGTCTGAGGTCAGCCAGAACATCTTTAACAACTTGGGGAAGGCATAGGACACATTTTGGGTGATCTGTTTGGCTCAGTAGGAAGATCAAAGAAGCCTGTCTCTGAAGCATTACTCAAAAAGGAGCACTCCCTTGAGTAACTGGCCTCTATACAGAAATTCAAGTTAATGAGGAGCCTGAACATCTGCTCTGACTTGAGAAGGTTTTTTAAAAGCTCCTACACTTACTTCTGAAGCACCCTTCAGAAGATGAAGTTATGCACAGACAAACAAAGCTAACTAGATCTTCTTTGCCCTCACATCTAGATGCTTGGAGTCCTTATCTGAAGCAAGATTGCTAAGCTGGTTAGGTGCCTGCTGCGATGTTACGTGAAGCTAGAATCACCACAGTAATGGCTGGTCGGTGCTACTCTAAAGTAGATGAGCTTAGAGGTGCAGGAACTGCTGGGTTCTTAAGGTCCATTAGAAGTTTCTGGCCTACAGTTTAAATGGAGCCTTCCATGCAGACCAGAGATGATTCACAACAATGAGAGGCGATTTTAACAGATCTAAAAGCTCTGCCAGCTCCAGCTTGTAGTAGTACATCACCAAGTCTTGTAAAGTATCGAGTAGGCATCTAGGTCTCATGCCAAAAAATGTAAATGTAGTTTAGGGAAGTGTTCAGATGATCACATCTGAACTGATCCCACCCACTTTCTCACCAGTTGTCAGTTTAGCATCCAGGGTTAGTGCTTTGACATGCCTATGAGTAATGTAATCCTGCATTCATGTCATTTTGGGTTCTCAGTCTCTCTCTAATTTTTCTGTGCATCTCTCAACAAGAAACACGAGACAGTTCTCATGAGTAAACCCTGACGATAACCACTTTTCTTAGTAGGTTTCTATGGTTAACAAATACATAGATTTAATGAATAAAATCATTACAAAAGATGGCGGCCAGATACTCAAGAAAATACAAAACCTAGTTCCCATTCTTCTGCATACCCAGTGGCTCCTCTAAAACAAGTAAAATGCTCATCAGCTCAGACTGTACTTCAAAAAGTGAGCACAGTCTGAGATGATGTAGGCCTCTTGCTCATATGCACAATAATTTTAACTGGTGGAACTATTATCACTGAACACTTTGATGACTTTTATGTCTAAGACTTTGCTGGCAAATCCTGAGTGCTTATTCACCAAACCAGATAAGTTTATGGTAGGAAGCCCATCAAATAGTATAACTAGCATGTTGAGAGGTTCATTAGAGCTGATGGGGCAAAAGGTGTTTATTTGGTCAGACCCTACCAACTTTACTCATGGTAAAGGCAGTGCTTCCAAATAAAGAGAGAATGCATCACTGATAATATAGTCATTGACAGCTCTGTGGACTCCATCAATAAGCCCACTACAAGTGAATGTTTACAAGAACATTCAATAAGAAATTGCCTGTGGATCAGTGAAGCAATGAAGTAGTTTTCTACTTTCTTGTACTATTGTATTTTGTGTTGTTTATAGTATTCCCATAATGGCAAGAAGTAGAAATTAGAGTTTTAGTTTGGGGAATGCTTGCAAATGTTCCCAAAGTATTTTACCCCCTCCAAATAAAGTGTACTGAATGGACTTGTAGCAGGAAAGAAACTCTACAGCATAACAATCTCTATCAAAACTTACAAAAATTACTGCTTTTTATGGAGTATTATCTTCATTCCACATCTGCACTTGTCAAATAACAGACAATGTAGAGCAACAAATGTTAATTAACCATCAGAAAAAAATGTAAGTGATAAACAAAGTTGTTGGTGTTGTTGTGTCTTTTGGCTTTTCCCGGTTAGGGGCCGCCAAAACAAAAATATCAAGCACAAGTGGTAATACTTAAGTAATAACCCATGAGTGAGTGTGGGTAAATCCTCACATACCCACACCCACGAGCAGGTTATTGCTATTATACAATGACTTCTTAAGAAAGAAATTGTTTATATTTGTTAAATAATGTGTTTGTATAACGGTGCCATGTATTCTTCTATGTTTAAGTGTGTATTGCACATGTGTATGGGACTTACATTCCCATGCTTGCACAGTACATCAATGATAGTACAAGGAGAAGCAACAGAGAAAAAGAGGATCTCTGTTGCTGTTTTTCTCAGCTAGAGCGTCTTCTGTGTGGAGGCATGCGTGAATGGGTGTACCTTCGTTGAAGGTTGTGCGTCAGGGCTGGTAACTCGGCACGTAAAAATCCACTACCAAACATTAGTGAACCGTAGTTCTGCTGTGGCGACCCCTAACCGGGATAAGCCGAAAGACACAACAACAACAAGAAATCTGGACAAAGCAAACATAATTTGGGTGGTAGGAGACAAAGGTCCAAGAATACAGACCAATCATATTGCTCAACTGTTTTTAGCAGGAAAAGACTAAAACTATGAGGCAAAAATCTAGACATTCTGCACAGATTTGGACAGTTGATATGTATGACAGTTTGCCCAGATTTAAGAGGGACAGCACAGAAATACAAGAAAAATAAGATGCATTTAAGTTTCCTTACTTTTGAAAAATGTACCTGATTTTTCTTGTATTTTGCTCTACCCCCGTATCATATGCCAATAGAAAAACTCAACAGTACTTTAGTGGCCGGACTTGTTTCTATTAGCATACACTCGATTTACAACAGGCACACTGGTTAGGCTGTCTAATCAGTGTGCATGTTTTTGAGTGGCAATGAGTCATCATTGTATAATACAGAATATCACACTACTCATGGCACATAGAAGCCACATGCTCAAGGCAAAGGGCTTGACTCAGGCAGACACCTGCAGAAAAATTGACAGGCTCCAATGCAATTACTTGTATATATTTGGTGACAGCAAAGCATTTTTTCTCTATATAGAGGATAATGACTACTATAATAATAATTAGTTAGGAATTACTTATTCAAGAGGTACGTATGCTCAAGAGGTCATAATGATGTACATATGAGGAGAATTTCCTAGCAATCAGGATAGAATATAATATCTTTTTGCATATCTGTTTTCCTCTTCTGAAGTACTGTTTATCTTGTTTCTCCATTAAAAGCAGAGCAAGAATATTGTGTGCATACCAGGATGTTGTTTCCATGTAGCTGGAATAATGTGAAATGGGTGTGCTCATGGTATAGTTAACAAAATATGAGTTATGTTTTATTCTGAGTTGTTTTTCTGTTATGAATCTTTATTCTGCTACTTCCCTGAGTATTTTTTATCTAATTCATGTGTTTTGAAGCTGCTTTTGTTTGGGTGTTAGGTGATACTAACTGTTACATGTAGAGATATTTAAAGAATGCCTTGTCAAAGACCCTCTTTTCTAGCCCAAAAAGATAGAATGGATGTCCAACAGGAACTGGTGACCTTAAAGGTAGCTGCATTAGTTGGAAGAAGGCATGGATGTAGCCCACCCCATGAAGATATGACTGACTTGCCCTAGGTAAATACTTTATTGGCCAATGCCCGTTTCATCTGCTGCAGGTTTTGGGGTGATAATCATTATTGAACTGTACCAGTAGTTGCTGTGTATTTGCTGTGAGGCAGTGTTATACTGCTTTGTATTCGCATGCTTGAAGAACAGATGACATAACCATCCACACACACACACACACACACACACACACACACACACACACACACACACACACACACACACACACACACACACACACACTCACACACACACACACACACACACACACACACACACACACACACACACACACACACACACACACACACACACACACACACACACACACACACACACACACACACACACACACACACACACACACACAAACACACACAAACACGTACATGCATAAACACACATAGGCAGTGTTATGCAGGCTCTTAGCCCTTAGCCCTAACCTTCAGAACCTGAAGAACACATAGATTACAGGTTCAGGACCCAAATAAATTAGACTTCGGTAGAAGCAATGAAGAGATAGAAGATGAGTTTAACAGCTTTTTGACATGGTCAGAGAAGTACTACATTCATGTAACTTTACTGGTTATTCTTATACAGCCTGGTGTCTTCATGCATTAAAGTACTGTTACTGACTTATGCACAAACATATCACTGTGAAAGTGAAGACCTCCTCTGAAAATATGCAGATACGATTCAAATGTGCATGCATTTTCTGTACTTCAGAAACACATATGAGCAGCGTTAGGCCTGTCTGTATCTATGTGATGTGCTAACCAGCTTGCCCTTAAAAAACAGTAAATATGGCTTGATCCTCCATATTTTTCTGTTTTTTAGTTCTCCCACTGCAGTACACTTTCAAAATCTATAACACTGGTTATGGAGCATCTGTTACATAATGCAGGAATTCAATGTAGTGCATGCAGTGTTGAAACCTGGGAGAAGGCAAACTTGGTAGGTACCTTTCTGATGTCAGAAAGCTATTTAAAGATCATGTGCAATCAGAATGCCTCCTTGCAGCTGTTGTTGCATTTTACAGGTGGTCTAAATGTGAACTATGATGGTTTTCCTCAAAAACAAGTACTGAAAAGTACAAAATTGAATGTTTGCGCATTTACTCTACTGTTATCCACTGGTGCATGCCTGCTACCATGTATACAGGCCATATAGTGTGTTGTAATGATACAGATTAGTGTTTAAATAATTACTTTGTTGATTTAACCAAGACTTCTTCTTCTTCTTCTTCTTTCGGCTTTTCCCGGTTAGGGGTCACCACAGCGGATCACCTGTCCGCTCATGATTGGCAATGGAGTTTTATGGTGTTGAGTTGCCAGCCCGATGCCCAACCTTCCACAGAAGGCACACACATGCACGCATTCACACCTAGGGCCAATTTAGAGAGTCCAATCTACCTACAGCATGTTTTTGGGATGTGGGAGGAAACTGGAGTACCTGGAGGAAACCGACGCGACCACAGGGAGGACATGCAGACTCCACACAAAAGGCACCCCAGCCGAGAATCGAACCGGAGAGCCTCTTGCTGTGAGGTAGCAATGCTAACCGCTGCACCACCATGGATTTAATCAAGACAACTTAGCAAAATGTGATTAGTTTTACAGAGGTTCACAAACAGTACCCCAAAACAAATAAACCACATTGCTTTGGCTGATAAGTGAACTAGGACAAACAAATGTGGTCTAGCAGTTGGAGATCTTTGCTTTGATCCACAAGTAATACCTAGATTTAAAACTGAAATGTTTCACGGTATGTAAATTACTTCCTCACAGCATTTTTTCTGAAGCCATTTATTTCTACAACTATTCACTTTTGTGTTGCTGTTAATGTTGCTGACCTTCTTATTCTGTTTTGCAGTTTCACTCAATGATGTCAACATACAATGCATTCGGCACACTTATGACCCTGATTCTTAGAAACCAGGAAGCCACAACACTGATGCCGTGGGGGGAGGGGGTTAAATGAATTGTTTATGTATTCCACTTATTTTTTGCCCACTGCTGCACGGGGTGGCTGTTTACTGATTACGGAACGGGTACACAACAACTTAAATGGGAGAACTACATACACTTCTGATTTATCTGTTTGCACCTGACCTTTAACTAGCTGTTTTTAAGCAACCCTCCCTGCTGCCAAGCTCTAGTCTCATATAAGTGCATTAACAGTAGTCAGCAGCCAACACAGAAGAACAGTGGGAAGCTGTTAAACATTTCATTCATCCTTCCAAATGAAAAACCAGCTAAGTAAATAAATAAATAAAATAGCCAAATGATGCATTTAACAGCATTTAAAGCTTCTGTCCAGGCTTGTCATTGTGTAACAGTGCCAGTGGTATGTTAGAACTTTCAGAGCTATAAAATTCTTGTGTTCTCGGCGTAGATATCAAGATTCACCACTTGAGTTTGGTTCTTGATGTGAATTTCTTGCCATCCATGTCTCGAACACATAACAATCTTATTATGATTGGAGACGTGATCACAATCCACTATATTCTGCTAAGTTCCACTGCCAAAATTCACTTTATAAAACATTCTGAAAATAAACATCTACGCAAAGTCAGCCTCTATCATCTTAACAGCTTGGGCAAGCGTAAGAGAATTACGTGAAGGACAATCATAAAAAGCTATAATAAATACAGCTTTTGTGACAAATTGATTTTATTTGTACAATTAAATTAAAAAAAACTATTTCAAAACTCAGATGTATCACATGCAGGAACAGAAAGGGTATTCCCACTTAATACAGCTAGTCCCCTAATTAAACTGGGAAATGGGAGAAAAATAGATATGTAAAACAACTTACATTATAGCATGGATCAAATCAGGCATCTAGTCACAATCCAGAAAAAGATGTACCAGTATTAGTAAATTTTTTTGATCTACGTGGAACTGACACCTGGCCCCCAAAAGGGTACACAGGCACAACTACAGAAAAATTGCACATTTAAAACATTCCACATTTCAACAAAGTAGTAAAAAATGAATGAAAAAATCATCATGTACGGTTGTGTACATATAAAAATTTTTGACAGTATATTTTAGATGATGACAGTAGAAAAGAAAACAGTTTTCTATATCTAAAATATAAGCAAAAGTATACTTTAGCTATTGTATCATTGACTTGAAGATTGCAAGCCTCATGCTGACATGCTTTGGCTTCCTTCTGTTAATTCTGTGGTTTCCTTTTATTAAATGTTAGAACTCATATAAAACTGAGTAGTGCATCTTCATTATAGACAAAGTCAACAGCCGTCGAATTCGGAATCACACTGATGCTTTTTTACTTAATCCTGTAATCTCTCTTTAAACCTCTTTGTGAAACACTTACTATATATTGACTTTACCTCATATGTCTACTTCATCATGGACTATGTGGACCTGACAGTTGAGGATTTACAAACTTTCTCCCAGCAAGTCTGACTGTAAATGTACTCTTCCTCAAGAGGACACAACTAATTGTTTGACTGAAGTTCATACCACACTGTCTGTGTCTCACCATGTCATGTCCAAGTCAGACTCTAAACCAGTTACAAGTGGCGTCCCACAAGGCTCAGTCCTGGGACCTCTCTTGTTCAGTATATATTTCTCGGAGGTACAGGCCAACACGGAAGGACTGTGGCTGACCAAGTTTGCAGATGACTGCAAACTGGGCGCCATAATCGACTCTCCAGCCAACACAAGCATCCTCCAAAAGGGCCTCATAGAAACAGACAACTGGAGCCAGAGCCATGGCCTCAAGCTAAACGCCAAAAAGTGTATAGTCATCCCCTTTGGCAAAAACAAAGTGCCCACAAATTACCACATAGGTAGTAATCCATTAAGTACAGAAGAAGTAATTAGGGACCTGGGGACCCAAGTTGATAGCAATCTCTCATTTGACAACCACGTGGCCAAACTGGTTAGAAAAACATTTTATATAGCCCACCTAATCATGAAGGGATTCACATCTAGATCAGGAGGTCATCGTGCCTCTTTACTCATCCCTCATCAGGCCCATAATTGAGAACAATGCCCCTTTTGGGATGTACCTTACCAGACACCTGCAGCAACTGGAAAGACCACAAAAGTACCTCACCAAGAGGATCAAAGGGCTCAAACAGATGCCATATGCTGCCCGGTTAAAGAAACTCCAGCTCTACTCAGTGGCATACCGCCTGCTCAGAGGCGATCTGTGCCTGATGTATAAAGCCATGTCCAACCCGGAATTAATGGACATGCTGCACCTCAGAAAATCCAAATCCCATCGAGCTACGCTCGAGAGACTTGAACCTCAGCACTGAAATAAATAGGACATGCTGGAGGGACAGATTCATAACCCAGAGGCTCCCTTCACTCTGGAATAAAATCCCAGTCCAGGTTAGGCAGAGTCCCTCATTGACTCTCTTCAAGAGGAATCTTGATGAGTGGATGGGAGATTGTAGGTTTACCCCGGGTATCACTTCTGTGTCACTGTTAGACACAGGCACAGTATACTAACCTCGAAAAAGGGCATAGCAAAATTAATTTAAAATGGGTGGCGAAAGCCAAACACACTCTGGCTAGGCTTATAAATGCCCTAGGGCAGATATCCTAGTATGAACCTATGAACAACCCCAATTTTAATAAATCAATATGAAATAAGTTGTTCCTTACTACAGTACCTACTGCCTTTTAAGATTGATTGTTAAGTACCGCAACGTTCTACCACAATAAAAAAGGGAGTTAAAACCTTTTCTAACATTACTTGATACCAGAAGAATGCTGCTGAGGTCAGTAAGGGGCATGCATGATTTCATTCTACACCAAAATGATTCAGCAACCAGCTGAAACTTGATTGAATAATCTGGGAAGAAAGGGCAAAACTAATGGTATCTGGCACAGACTGAATAGTCATATATTTTCTTTACATTGTAGATTATATGCTACTCATTCAGGCAAACCAAGTCAATTTCAGCCAGGTAGGCTCAAGTAATTGTGGCGTGACTGCTCCTGCAGGAGGGATTTTATTGCAATAACATTCTGTAAACCAAAAATACATTAAGTGCTCACTATCTTGAATTTTCCTCTCCTAAGGTATACAGCAAGTGGCTGATATCATTACAGAGCTATGAAAGTATATTATTTTATGATAATGAGTGTTTGCTTTGTAAACCACTGTGCATTTGAAGCCTTATAACCAATCAGTGTTTTCTTGTGCAATCCTTTTACAATGGGTTTCTGTGGTACAGCATGTTTATAAAAGGTTTAAAGTAAATCACACTTAAGCAAGTTTGCACTGAGTTGAGGAAATCAGACTCGGGCTTTACATTTGCACAATACTGTAGCTCATACTACATTCTACTGCTAAAACAGTGCTGCAACTAACATAGTTGTGCTACGACAGTATGAATACAACAAAACAAAATGGAAATAAAAATATTCTGTCAGTTGCTACAGCTAGTGTGCAGTGCTCACATCTCACTGAAAACAACCTCAATGAAATTACATACAGCCCATTACAACAACTTTACTCAATTTAAACTGATCCTAAAAAGAAACTGAATAAAATAAGAAAAGTCTGTTTCAACATGCTCCCTTACTACACTAGTACACAAAGTCTGAGTCATACTTTGACTGATTAATCACCAGCTCTCACAGAATCCACAAATAACCATGGTTTGCCTGAAAGAGTTGCATATCCTCTACAATGCAAAGAAAATGTATGGCTCTTCTAGATATAATCAGTCTGTGCCATCAGTTTTACCATTTCTTCCTGGTAACAATGACAGTTTTGGATAAAAACAATGCCATTATGCCTTGCCTTAACTGCTTTCTTCATACCAGCTGCTGTCAGCATTGTACTTTTAGTCTGCTGAAACCAAGTGAAATATGATATCTTGTGATGCAATAACCTAAAACCTGCTTTAGGCACGACCTAATGTTTTCAGCTCAGTCCATCAAATTTCAGCAAATTTTAACCTTCAGAAACCACTGGTGCAATAATTACAGTCTTAATAATGTAGCCAATTTTCCAAAATAATGAACTCTAATACAAATCAAATAGAGATCCTCAGTCAGCATAGCTTTTAGAGTTTAAATGTTTAACTCTGCCCTACAAATAACCCAACAGGTTTCAAAGCTGTTATTTCATCCTTATATTCTTGTACTTTAGCAACCATCAGATTAAGCCTTTTGTTTTCACCAATGTTTTCAAAGGCAGCTCCCATGCAGCAAGTAAAGATAATATTACTTTATCACCTAGGCCTTAACCATGCTTAACACAAACATCAGATCAAGCCTTCTCCTTATACCAGTGCCATCCAAGGTAGCTCAAATCCAGGAAGTATGACTCCTGACACAACTTTATCACCTAGGCCTTAACCATCTTTAGAGAATGGGCGACCTGTAGATCGCACACTGACTGGAGAACGAACATTCTCCAGCAGGGTGCTACTCTACAGGTAATGCCTGTTGAAAAACGAGCCTGCCACTTCACGGCAGCATATCAAGCTGCCTTGGAGCTCGGACTGAAAAAAATTAATGTCGGCAAAGCAGCACTTTTACTGTTTAATGAGTGCAAAACAAAGAAGAAAAAAAAAAAAAAAAATGTTTGTATGTGTTTATGTCTGTGTGCGTGACAGTGTATGCATGTATGAGAGTGAGACAGAGAGATCCACTGAACTATTTTACACTCACTAAGCATTGCTTTTGCTGTTTAGCCAGTGTAAAAAAGTAAATGAAACAGAAAAAAGTGTATGTTTGTTTGCATGTGTTTATGTTTCTGTCTGCGTGTGTGAGTGAAAGAGTGCATAAAAGCAGAACAGACTGTGTGTGTGTGTCAGTAAAGAGGTTTGCATACCTCTGCACCTTTCAGCTGAAGAAATCCGGATAAAGCCTAAAATAAAGGGGGAGCAAAGGTTCTAAAATAGGAACACCATTTAATTATTGCTCTTATAAAATTACAAACATGCTTAAATAAAAGGATTTGTGTTAGCATGAATTTTCTGAAGGAAAGAAAAGTCTGAAACTCAAATGTGTATCATTATTTAGTAACTTCAATCTCCAATGACTGACAACTAACTAAACTTTTTAGGAGTAAGGCACCAAAAAATAAAGTAAATACCTGAATATTTTTTAAAGTGTTATATTTTGGATGTAAAATGTTTCCTTCAACACCATTAACATGTACTACAGCAAGTTTGAGACATTAGGCAGAGAAACTATTTTACATCAAAAATGTATAAAAAATAAATAAGTAAAACACAACAATTTTACAGACAGCCCATTCTCTAAGAGCAACAATGTCCTCCAGTGTGTATGTGTTATTGTGGAAATAAATGCCCTTGCAGGGGCATAGAGGCCCGACACCACAGAACACACCGGGGATGGCATTATTTCTACAGTAACACACACCCTGTTGAGCATTATTGCTTGCTTAAGACTTTGTTCCTTTTTCACTCTGAAGAAACATTTTACAAACAAAAGTGAGACTACAAATCTTTGCATAATGTGGGAACTACAAATATTACAAAACAAGCACATATAAATAAAAATGTAGCACCAGCTCAAATCAGATCAATGAATAAAGCTACAAAATTGTGCATACCCCATACATAACAAGATAGCACCTTATATGTATATTGAAAGTGAGATATCAGAAGCCTGCATTTAATTTATTTGCTGTAAGTTTTATGGTTCAGAAAAAGGCTTTGCTTAATGTTTAAATGTATCAACCTTTCTTGTGATGGGTAATTAGCTTAGTTTTATTATGGTCGGTTGACTGGCACATAGATATCTGTAGATACAGCAAAGCTTGCTAATAGTTTTTATTTATTGAGCATCTGTTGTACAATAAACTACTTTCATTTAAGGTGTTTTAGCTAACTGTGCCAGAAAAATTAAAGGTCCATTTTCTGCAAAGAAATCATGCTGATAGTAAGGTGTTCTACTGGTGATCTGCAGAGCTGAAAAGTTGTCTTTATTTTAAGAAAGTAAACTCAAGATATACTACTATGTGATCTAACTTTATTAAATCACAGAGATGTGCAAAACAGAAGTTCACTGTAATCCAGTAGGAAGTAAAGGTATGCCACAACTTTATTATTGAAGCAGTGTCATCTTTCTCTATTTCGGAATGCCACCCAAAGGACTGTCACATCCGGGGTTCAACCATGGATTCCAAGAGCAGGGAGCACTCTCCCCATGTTCTCTGACATAATCTCTGATATCTACTGTATAACTGTGACTGTGGTACTATTGGTGTAACAGAGGGCGGCCACGGTGGTGCAGAGGTTAGCATTGCCACCTCACAGCAAGAGGTTCTCCAGTTTGATCCTTGGCTGGGGTGCCTTCTGTGCGGAGTCTGCATGTCCTCTCTGTGGTCGCGTGGGTTTTCTCCATGTGCTCCGGTTTCCTCCCACATCCCAAAGACATGCTGTAGGTGGATTGGACTCTCTAAACTGGCCCTAAGCGTGAGTGTGTGCGTATGTGTGCCTTTTGTGGAAGGTTGGGCGCCGGGCTGGCAACTCGACACTGTAAAACTCCACTGCTAATCATGTGTGGACAAGGTGATCCGCTGTGGCGACCCCTAACCGGGAAAAGCCGAAAGAAGAAGAAGAAGAAGAAGTAACATCCTAACAGAACAAGAAGAAAACTATACAACATAAATGAACACAAGGAGTTCTTCATCTCAGTTTAAATCATTAATATTATCATAAAAATGCACTCAGAGGAGCCACAATGAAAATGTATCATTCTGCATCTGTCATTACTAATCTTCACAGACACTGTATATAAAACAGAAAATTTCAAGTGTGTTGCAGAGGCCTGATTATGCTATATTAACTACAGTACAGTGAAATGAGTTTGCAAAACATATAAAAGTAAAAATAAAGAGAGTTTGTTGATATTTTTAGCCAGCAAGATTAATGAAGCATTCTGCTACCTGTGTCAGGGCAGGAAAAGGCCGGAAAACTTAACCTGTCTGGGTGAACTTCAGCCTATGAATTATGCCCATGGGAAAGTATTCCTAGTTCTGACACTATTTTTTCCCATTCCATGGTATCAAGCTTTGCCTTACTGGGATATCAGTGCAAACATCTCATATAGTACATAATTTGAAATGCCAACAGTCCTGATAATTAATACAGTTAGTACATATTGCAAGTGATAGTGCCAGGACATGCCAACTGAATGTACTCTTTACTGTGACTCAAGAATTTAAGATCAGCATCAGTGAGCTAAACTAAATTAAATACTGAACATATAATTAAAATAAATGTTTTTATGTGCATTCTTGCCGATGTTTTTGTTTCATTGTAAATGATGCAAAAGCTAAAGGGTGATGGCCTCAAAAGTCAACAAACATCACATCATATTAAACAAACAGAAACGGAGAAACAGCCCTGTTCTGCTTGGGAGTTTGAAGTATACCATGGGTGGTGGTCGTACAGGGGCATAGAGAGAACACACAGAACTCAAAAATCGAGCTACATTAGGGAAACAATTAGCTTTGTCAGGCTGAATGGCAAATCCTGCATTCATAAAGGTATTCATCAATTTGTGTGCTGTAGTCCTGTGTTACATTTTGATATTCTAAATAGGTTCCTTCAGAGTTAGAAGTCTGATGTTATCTGACTTTTACTGCACTGGCTTCAGACTGTAGTCATTATGAATGCAGCACTTGGCACTGATGTCTGAATATAACTTGTTGAGAATCTGATGTCTTCTCAGATATCTGCTTCTAGGACTAAGAATGTTCCAATTTCAGAAATCATTTAAAGCTTTAAAACTTTACTGAACATTTTTAAAATATCACTTGAAGAACTTAAAAGAAATTATGCTCTGCCTTTTATGTTAATGTCAAGGTTTCATTATTTAACCCATGTAGTGCTTGCTTCTGGTGTGTACTATTTATTTGCACTGTAGAATGAAAATGTTACCCAATAGCTGTTCATACATTCATAGGGGATCACTGAGGAGTCCAGCCCAGTTTCCCATCTGCCCCAGTGCACTGCCTGCTTCAGAGACATGCTCAGAGTCACAAAGTAGGCAAATGGAGGCCAGGGGAATCAAAAGAACAGGAAGCAGTTTGTTAACAGGTTGTATGGTTTTGTAGTATTTTTAGGGTTTTGGTTTATGTACAACAGTTTTAATTGCTCACAGATGATACATTGCTTACAGAAATGTTTTATTTCAGTAAGCAATTTATCCCTTTTATCTGTCTGTAGGGTACCCACATGTATGTGCAAACTCTACTTTGCATCCAGTGTTACTGGTTTTCTTACAGGCAGAATATATATCCATGAAAATATAATGTTTTAATTACAATACAATTATACTGTCCTCCCTTCCAGGCATTTCCTGACATTTTCATTGGCTAATCACTTGACTTTCATGGCACACTTCCTCTTGCAAGCTATCCTCTCCTCCTTTATAACTCTTTTCACTTCCACCTTTAGCCAAGCTGATGTACCTCGAAATGCCCTTTAAACCTTGCAGTAATACATCTCGAAGTGTTTCCATCCCTTTCATCTTATCTTATCCTTCCACATTTCTGTTGACTTCATGTACTCAGTTACTTGTCAGTATACCTGCTTGGTATGATGCAGTGATGCAGCGTATATTTTAGTCGTGAACTATGACATACGGCAAGTAAAATGACAAAGTAGTACAAAAATAATAAAATATTAACAACATTACAGTACAACAATCAAAGTTATACACAGTACTGCAACTAAACATAAGCAGATATTTTTGCCTAGATAGCATAACAAAAGAAAAAAATGAAAAAAATGAAACATTCACTGATATAATCTGCACATTATAATTATTCCTGCATGATATATAGAACTGTAAAACTTCCGTCCGAGATCTTTATACATTTCATCTTCTACTTTTGCTTCCCTGTTTCATGGATTGTGAACTACAATGGTTCATAATTGTTGCTCACTCTCTTTCTGATGAGGATCATCCATGCTAATGAGGATGATATCCATCTTGTCTCCATGCAACCCACCATTACTACTGTAACCTGCTGGTCAAGGTGTACCTTTTCTAGGACCTCCACTAGCTCCCTAGCTTTATTCATAAAGATGGTAACTACCTACTTCATATTCTGCAGCTCTTCTCATGTTTATTTGCAGCACACAAACTGTTTAACTCATTCTAGGAATTCTTGTTTCTCCACTCAGAGTGGAGAAATACAAGTGACACAATCAATCCCTCCGAGTTCTTTGGGAGGTGGAGCAAAGGAGAAGTCAGAGTGACAGCCAATCCCTGCTAGTTCTTTGGGAGGTGGAGTAAAGGAGAAGTCAAAGTGACACAGCTAATCCCTGCTAGTTCTTTGGGAGGTGGAGCAAAGGAGAAGTCAAAGTGACACAGCCAATCCCTGCTAGTTCTTTGGGAGGTGGAGCAAAGGAGAAGTCAAAGTGACACAGCCAATCCCTGCTAGTTCTTTGGGAGGTGGAGCAAAGGAGAAGTCAAAGTGACACAGCCAATCCCTGCTAGTTCTTTGGTAAGTCAAGCAAAGTGTACACAGAAAACAAAAAACAATGCAAAATGAAACAATACTCTCACTCTAATGTATGATACAGGAGGCAAAAGTATATATATTTTATACAGATTAATATGGCAGCATCATGAACGGCAGTGTTTTTGTGTAAAAATGTTCTCAACCTTTTCATGTTGGTAAAAAATCATCAATTTCTTTGAATTGCTAACCTTACCATATATTCAAGAACTGTGCTCCAGTAGTATAATGCAGTTTGTTAACTAACTTCCACAGGGACACAAAGCAAATACAGACTGGCAAACAGCTTCTACCTCTGCAGAGATTAGATGTTTTATTCTTAATGTAACATTGAGCCACATTTTTATTACGAAACAGTTTCTGATTCAACAAACACCAGGCAGCATTAATGCACATTAATGAGAACAACATATCACTCACTTGGAATTAGGTACAACAATTATAAATGTTCTGGAAATTATAATCTTATTTTGTTGAACTGCAGTTTATGTGTGGTTAATATTCAATTACAGCGATGAACAACTGTTTTAGGGATTCCCTTGCTTCTATGAAACTGTTCTATTGAATTATGGACAAGAAATCTGTCACAGCTGTCCAGTAAGAAACACTCTGTAATGCAAACTGATACAAATTTAATGCATTACTAGATATATACTGTAGAAGAATACAGAACAGCAGTGGAATATCTAACTCAATTCCTGTCTATACAAATACTCACATTTGGCTAGTGGTATACGTATGCAACACTGCTGTGGCTTCAGATTTATTTGGAAAAGTCCTCATGTCACTGCTCACACTTTGTGGTTGATGTGTAACATAGCCAGCCCCCAGCTAGAGACCATCTAAACTGATGGAGGCCACATGATCCCAGATCTCAATGACAGACCCATAAAGAGAAAACCTTGAACAACAGCTGCGAGTCACAACCATGGGAAGAAGCATTACTAATCTTCCTTTTCATCAGTAAACTGATGATGAATATGGAAAGACATTTGTCTTAGTAATCAAGAACCACATAAATCCATGTCTACTCAAGACTGACATCATGGTTATAGAACCTCCCAACCATTTAGAAGCAGTTCCCTCTCTGTACCAAAACTTGTTTATTCTTGCAGTAAAGGAAAAAAATGTTTGATTTGTTTAAAAACTTCAGTCCTATCATTCCCGATCTTGAGCCTTCTCTTTGGATTTTTCTGATTGTGCTAATGAAATGATAATGAGCTCTGTCTCACTGTAGCTATTCCTACTTTTGAATCTCACTTTCTTGCCATCGTGCTAATTGACTGACCTTAGTGTGAGAGGTGAGCGTTTTTCTGAATCCTAGGGATATACCTCTCAACCTGAAGATATTGAAAATAGGAACAAAGGCCTTTGAAAAGTAGGTACATCCAATCTGTATACCAAAAAATACAAAACTCTTCCTGCTTCCATTAGGTTTACTACTCAGAAACACATTTAACAAAGAAAGAGTGACACAAATGATAGAAAAATATAAACACATTATCAAAGAAGTAGTGTACAATCTGTGGGTTTAATAAGCCATATTAGAAAATTCTACCACACAAGGTTGTTTATTTGGGTCTACTTTACTTACGCGAAAGCTTAAAACAGCAAATGCATATAGGTTCATAGGTTCATAGGTAGGTACTAGGCTATTAGCCCTAGGGCCTATATAAGCCTAGCCAAAAAGGTACCCTGGCTTTCGCCACCCAAGAAAATTATTTTCCTGTGCCCCTATTGAGCAGAGCCACAAAAGTGATCCCTGGGGTGAATTTCCTATTTCCCATCCACTCATCAAGATTATTTTTGAAGAGTGCTAATGAGGAGCTCTGTTTGACATAGATAGGTAGTCTGTTCCAGAGTATGGAAAGTCTCTGGGACAGGAATCTATCTCTCCAGCATGTTCTGTTTATTGTGGTGACAAGGTTTAGGTCCCTAGAGCGTATAGCTCAGAGGGATTGGGATTTCTTTAAGTGGAGCATGTCCAACAGCTCTGGGTTTGACATAGCTTTGTATGTTAGGCAGAGATCGCCTCTGAGTAGGAGATATGCGATGGAGTAAAGCTGGAGGTTTTGAGACGGTGTGCGTAGGGCATCTGTTTGAGGCCCGTAATCCTCTTTGTGAGGTATTTCCGTGGCCTTTCCAGTTGTTGTAGATGTCTTGTGAGATACATGCCAAAAGGGGCGTTGTACTCTATAATGGGTCTAATGAGTGATGAGTAGAGGGGAACAATGACCTCTTTTTTTCTGGATGAGAAACCTTTTGTGATGAGGTGAGCCATGTAGAAGGATTTCCTGACCACTGTAGCGATGTGATTATCAAAGGAGAGACTACTGTCCACCTGTGTCTCAAGGTCTCTTATCACACTTTCAGCATTAAGTAGACCACCACTTATGTGGTAGCTCATGGGTACAGAGTTTTTACCAAAGGGGATGACAGTACACTTTTTGGCATTGTTCTTCAGGCCATGACTGACACCAGGCATCTGTCTCAGTGAGGCCCTTTTGTAGTATGTCAACATCGTTAGGAGTGGCTCCTAGTTTGCAGTCATCTGCAAACTTTGTTAGCCAAAGACCTTCTGTGTTAGCCTTCAGAGAATTAGATACCAAACAGGAGAGGACCTAGGACTGAACACTGTGGTGCTCCACTTGTCAATGGTCTGAAGTCAGATTTGGAGTCTGCTACTTTCACAGTGTGGGTTCTGTCTGTGAGCCAGTTGGCAACCCATCTTGTGACATAGGGATTTATACCTAGTTTCGTGAGCTTATCTATAATTCCAGAGTGGGGGATGGTGTTGAAAGTCTTGACGAGATCTAGATAAACTCTGTGAACCACCTTACCCTCATCTATGGCTTTGGTGACTGCTTCAAAGAAGTCAATCAGGTTTAGGAGACATGATCTGCCTTTTACAAACCCGAACTGGGTAGGGTCCAGAGTTTGGAGATTACCAATGTCTTTGTTTATGAGTTCCATGATGATGCGTTCCATGGCCTTGCAGACCAGGCTCATCAGGCTAATGGGGCGGTAGTTCCCAGGGTCTGTTGTGGCTCCCCCTTTGTGGAGTGGGATAACCGTCGCAGTGCGCCATTCAGTGGGCACAAAGCCTGAGGTGAGGCTATGATTGAACATGGTACTTAGGTAGGGTGCCAGTTCATTCTGTAGTTCATGCAGAACGCAGTCTGGGATATTGTCAGGTCCCATGGATGCTGTGTTGTTGGCTTTGGAGAGTGTGTTATTTACCTGTGCAGCTGTGATTACAGGAACTTTGCATTCTTCCGGTATAGAGATGAGCCCTCTAGGGGGTGAGAGGGGGGTAAAGTTAGCACTGAACCTATCTGCCAGGATGTTGGCAATATCAGTTGGTTCTGTATATTTAATGCCATTGTGCTGTAACTCAGAGCAGATCTGAGTGTTGCCATTGAGATTCTTGACATAGCTATAGAATGCTTTGTGGTTGTCTTTAGAGTCAGTGGCAATTTTGTTTTCGTAATTAGCTTTGGCTGATTTTATGAGGGATCTCAGCTTCCTACTGAGGTTGACCATTGAGTTCCTCCAGTCATGGGATTTTACTCTTTTTTTGCAACAGTTCCTTTCTTCTGTTGTAGAGTTTGTTTATGGCAGAGGACCACCAGATTGGCTTCCTTTTTTTTGGAGGATAGCATCTTGGTTCTATTAGGGATAGCATGAACCATGCACTCGTGTAAGTGCTTATAAAGTGCACTTGTGTAGGATTCAGCAGTCGTACCTCTATTGTCCGTCTGCATGGGTGTCATGATGTTTGCCACTTCTGTCTTAAGAAGTGTGAAGTTGACTTTGGAGAAGTTTTTTACGATGGTTTCCCTAGCTGGGGGTGGGGACGGGATGTGGATGTCTAGGGTGATTAGCTTGTGGTCGGATCTGACCAACGAGGAATTGACCTCTGTTGTGGAACACCAGTTGCCCATGTTGGTAATGACCAGGTCTAGGATATTGCTGCCCCTGGTGGGGGTGTGAATAAGTTGATCCAAGGCATTGGAATTTATGAAATCCAGAAAACATTTAGCAAAAGAGTTGGTACATGAGTAGTTTCCCAGTTAAACCATATGCATTGAAAGTGCGAACCGTCGAAAATTCTAAAAGGAAACCTCTGTAGGTGGAGATTTCCGTTTACTTCAATGGAGTGTGATCTCGGAGCTGGTATATTTAAGTAGTGGGGGCTGTGGGGGGTGCAGGTAGGCTTGCACCCCTGCCTACAGCTGCTACATGTCATGTTTGATGTGTAGTTCCGTTTTTATTGTGTTTCAATGGTTTCTCGGTTCGATGCATATTGTTCGATGCATATGCATTCGTTGTTTTAAGCTTTCACGTAACTAAAGTAGACCCGTTTATTTTTGCTTCTGAAAAAGGGAGTTGTAAAATATGTGTCTCCTTCCTTTACATTACTGGTCCCACTACTGCCAGTAGTATGAATATTACATAGTGTGTTTTTAATGTGTATTAGACAGCTTAAAACATCTCACATGATGAGGGGAATTACAGAAAATTGTGCTGAAAGAGTAAATCAGGCCTGAAAATAGGGGCATACATCCAAAAACAGGAACATTGTGTGCTGGGGTAAGTCAGGCCAGAAAATAGAGACAATTGATATGTCTGGCTAGAGATGTTATTTGTATATATTTTTTTCTGGAAGAATGTCAGACTTACCTAGTGGACCACATGTTGGCATGTCTTTATTAAATAATGTAATCCCTGTGAAATGTACGTATCTATGTACTTAAAGGAGCAGCATGTACCTGAGATTAGTTAGTGAATTGGAAGCTTACAGCTGGTTTTGAAGATTGCTTGAACAGAAAAAGAATAATGATGTTTGGAAAGCCTTTGAAGTAGAGTTTGTACTTGAATTAATGAAATATAACAAAACAACTTTTAAATCTGAAATGTCAAAACAGGAAATCAGCATTTGGTTAAGCAAAAAGCATGCATAAATATTAATGGAACATGAATAGAATTAAAACATTTATATACTTTTAAATATTGTTCTCATTTTTACTTTTAAATACATACATAAAATAAATTTTGATGCAAATAGCTGTTGGACTGGGGTGGGAATAAAAAGTAACATTATCAATAGAAAACGTGTAACAAAACAGTTGCCAAATTATTGGACTTGGGTTAAAAATTAAGGCGTCCTGTTTTATGTTGACAAAGCAAAATTTTTTATGTGAGTTAAAGAAGGACGCAAGAAAGTTGACTGACATAACGGCTAAGTGTCAAATACATAAGAAGGTTCGGTATAAGTCTTAAAATCCATAGTAGCATTTTGTTGATAATGTGAAGATAATGAACACTTACTAAAACATTACCCTTGAGTGCTCTTAAGACAACTTCTTGCATTTTGTTGCCCAGCCATGTTTTGTTTAGGTTGTATTTTCTTATGTGCATTTTGCCCATGTTTTGATGTCACCCTTAATCTTGAGGACAAACTTACTGAAATACAATTTTAATAAGTTGACCACTGTAGACCTCATTAGAAACAGTGTTTCACGGGGCTTTATACATTTATTCCTCACTCCCTCAACTAATATAAACCTCTTTTGGGGTTATATTTTGGAGAAAACTTGACAAAATGTGAATTAGACAATTTTGTTTGCCCCTGATATTCAGGACCTAAGTCCCTGCTGTGATATTTTATGGGTTAGGATCAGATTATAAGAAGAAAGGAAGAGAAAAAGAACTTTCGCTAGTGTTTTGCTTTTTTTTTTCACGTCAATGCAATCTTGCGATATTGGCATTAGTATATATATATATATATATATATATATATATATATATATATATATAAGGGGGTTGTGGGAGGGAAGGGGACTTGCCTTCTACAAAAATGCTTTTATCACTGCTTGTAGGTGGTTTGTATTATGCTAATTTTTGCTACAAGCACTTATGTTTTGTCTTTTAGATGGTCATGTTCCACTCACTTGTGTGCTATCTGCTTGCAATGAATGCTAATCTGTGTATCTGAGTACAGGCAGCTTTGTATATACAAGTGTGATGTCTAAACGGACATTGAATGAGCCGGTGCAACCTCCAAGGCAGTATATAGGTTCATAGGTTCATAGGTGTGTACTAGGCAAATGGCCCTGGAGACTTTACAAGCCTAGTCCATAGGATTACCCTGGATCGTGCCACCCAACCTTGGTTTCCAGTGCTTCTGTCGAATAGAGCCACTGGAGTGAATTTTCTATTTCCCATCCACTCATCAAGATTTCTCTTGAAGAGGGCCAGTAAGGTGCACTGCTTGACATGTATGGGAAGTCTATTCCATAGCATGGGCAGTCTCTGGGTTATGAACCTGTCACTCCAGCACATTTTGTTCATTGTGGTAATGAAATTGAGGTCTCTGGAGCATGTGGTGTGGAGGGATTGGGATTTCTTAAGATGTAGTATTTCTAACAGTGCTGGGTCAGACATGGCTTTGTAAGTCAAGCAGAGATCGCCTCTAAGTAAGTAATATGAGACAGAGAATAGTTGGAGTTTTTTGAATCTGTCCATATAGGACAAGTGTTTAAGGCCTAGGATCCTCTTTGTGAGGTACTTTTGTAGCCCCTCCAGTTGTTGGAGGTGTCTAGTGAGGTACGTGCCAAATGGGGCATTGTACGCGATGACTGGCCTAATGAGGGAAGAGTAGAGGGAGACAATGAGCTCTTTCTTCCTGAATGCAAAACCCGTAGTAATGAGATGTGCCACATAGAAGGACTTTCTGACCACAGTGGCAGTGTGGTGGTCAAAAGAGAGGTTGCTGCCAACCTGTGTTCCCAGATCTCTTATAATGCCTTCTGTGTTCAGTGGACTACCATCGATGTGGTAGTTCATCGGAACTGGGTTTTTCCCAAAGGGGATGATGACACATTTTTTGACACTGAACTTAAGGCCATGGTTCTGACACCAGTCGTTGGTCTCCGTGAGGCCTTTCTGTAGGATGTCAACATTACTTGGGGGGTTAATAATGGTTCCCAACTTGCAATCATCTGCGACCTTTGTCAGCCAGAGTCCCTTTGTGTTGGACTGGAATTCTGAGAAGTAGATACCAAACAGAAGAGGACTCAGGACCGATCCCTGTGGGACTACACTCATGACTGGTCGGCAGTCTAACATGGAGTCAGCTACTTTCACACTGTGGGTTCTATCTGAGCCAGTTTGCAACCCACCTAGTGATATGAGGGTTGATGCCTAGCTTAATGAGTTTTTCTATGATTCCTGAGTGGGGAATGGTATCAAAGGCCTTGGCCAGATCAAGGTAGACTGTATGAACCACCTTGCATTCATCCACAGCTCTGGTGACTGACTCAAAGAAGTCAACCAAGTTGAGCAGGTATGATCTACACTTCATAAAACCAAACTGTGTGGGATCCAGAGTTTGGAGATTCCCTACATCCTTGTTTATTAGGTCCATGATGATGCGTTCCATAGCTTTGCATGTCAGACTTGTCAGGCTAATAGGGCGATAGTTCCCAGGGTCTGTAGTCACTCCTCCTTTGTGGAGATGGATGACTCTACCATTGCACCATTCGGTAGGGACCAAGCCTGAGGTGAGGCTATGATTGAACAGGGCACACAGATGAGGTGCCAGTTCACTTTGTAGTTCATGGAGAACATAGCCAGGGATATTGTCAGGTCCCATAGAAGCTGTAATCTTGGCCTTGGACAGTGCTGTATTAACCTGTGCAGCAGTAATACTGGGTGCCTGGCAATCTACTGGTATTGTGATTGGTCCTTTGGAGGGGAGAGGGGTAAAGTTAGCACTGAATCTGTCAGCCAGTACATTGGCAACATCTGTTGGTTCGGTACAGGAGGTACCATTGTGCAGTAGTTCAGAGCAAGTCTGGGTATTGCCATGGAGGTTCTTTACATAACTATAGAAGGCCTTGTGGTTGTCTTTATTATCTGCTGCAATTCTGTTTTTATAGCTAGCTTTAGAGGATTTGATGAGGGATCTCAAGTTTTGTTGAGGCTGATAACAGAGTTTTTCCAGTCTTGGGACTTCACTTTATTCCACATCAGTTTCCTCCTTCTGTTGTAGAGTTTGTTTATGGCAGGGGACCACCAGATTGGCTTCCTTTTTTTGGAGGAGAGCTTCTTGGTTCTACTGGGTATGGCGAGATCCATGCATTTGTGCACATGTTCATACAGTGCATTGGTGTATGATTCAGAGGTCATGCAACTATTCTCCATTTGCATGGGTGACATGAAGTTAGCCACCTCTGTTCTTAGGAGCCCAAAGTTAGCTTTGGAGAAGTTTTTCATGGTGGTTACCTTTGTGGGGGAGGTGGGGGTGGGATGGGTGTGGATTTCCAACGTGATTAGTTTGTGGTCGGATCTAACCAGGGAGGAGTATTGGTATAGAGCAACGGTCACCCATGTTAGTAATGAACAGGTCAAGGATGTTGCTACCTCTAGTGGGTGTAAGAACGAGCTGGTCCAGGGGACTGGAATTAATGAATTCCATGAAACGTTGGGCAAGTGTATTGATACATGAGTAGCTTTCTCAGTTAATGGAGGGGTAGTTAAAGTCGCCCAGTATGAGTGTGTTAGGTTGGACCCTAATATTCTCCAGGGTGCTTAGGAACGTGGAGTGAGTGTCTTGGGACATGGTTGGGGACCTATAACAGTTTTTATTTATTTAGTTATTTTTATTTATATAAAGACTGGTGTTCGGGGCACATACACCATGTCAAGGGATAAACACCAATTTGTTGTGTTGCCAGTTTACTGATTGTTACATAAGCAGCTGTACAAATAGGTACCAGGGAGTGAGTGCAAGACACCTGGGCAAATGGGACTCAGGCTCATGGAGCAGTTCTGGTAATACAGCAAAGGACTGTACATGAGTAGTTCAGCCTTGAGACAGCACATAGTAAGTCTTGCTAAGTAATTGTTTCCATGCAGAGAGGAGAAAGCACTGTAACAATGAGGACATTCAAGTTAATTTGTACTGAAAATAAATAACAAAAGGCATGCAAGAGACAGGAAAAAACTTATATGTAGAAATTGCACAAAGTCTAGACATAGGAAAACCTTAACATAAAAATGAACACATGAAGAGGAATGTAAGATAAAGGCTGTGAAACATTTAAAGAGGTAGAAATTGAGTTAAAAGAGCCGAGGTCTGTACAAAATAGGTTTTAAATAGAAGAAAATAGGGAGTAGCATTATGGCACTACAGAAACAAGAAGGATGTTAATGCAATGGATTCTGAGGAGGAAGAAATTATTATCTTTCCCCCAGCATGGGGAATTTCTAGATATAATTAGTTGAGGGGGCAGCCAACAGGACTCCTTGTATGCCCTACTGCTAGCCATTCCCTGGGACCAATGCAACTCTTGGTGCAAACCCCAGATGTGTCTTTTCTTGGGTCAGCACCACTTCTTTAGATGTTGACAGCCTCTCGGCTACGCAGACTATGAATACCCCGTGGACATGCAAGGGTAGTTGTACTGCAGCCATCTGGTCCTGTTTTCCAAATTGCTGTGAAGAATTAATCGTCGCCTCCAACAGCATGTGGAGTAAATCCCTCTAGTGGGGGGGTAGGTGTGTGTGTAATGAGTATGTCATGATGATGCATTCCCCATCTCTACAGTGAAACATCTTTCTCACTGTCCCACCACTCTATTTAAGCTGTCTGCCACACTGCATTTGATCTGGGAGTCATAACACACAGGTGCACCCACTCATGCCCCCCACCCCCAATGGTCTCATCATTCTTTTCTCTCAAGAACTTCCGTTACTCTAGTGAAGGTCCTGCTAGTCATACCATGGTTGCTGGGTCAAAGTCACGGCTCTTCCACTCCATGATAGTGAGCTGCTTAGGATGAAATTATTTACATTTACATAGTTTAATACAACAAAGGGACTAAGCCCTTTGCTACCGAAAAACAAGCTGCCAAAAGAAGCAGCAGGGATTATAAAACAGAGTTATTTAAAAATATAGCTCCCTTTTAGAAAATCCCCCTCTGTAGGAACTGCTACAATTAAACTATGGATCATATGATTTAACTACATGGGCTTTGTCTTCATAGTCACATCACTCCATTCAGAAGTAAATTCAGCAACACTCACAGATAAGCAATGTTTACTGTAATGAAGCAAAACTTTCAATCTTGCTTCACTCTAGTGCAAACTACTCTTTTTTTCTGAAACAGCCATCTTTGTTCACAAGCTTGAATGTAATTTTTGCTCCTGGTGTACCCTTGACTTATTTTAAAGAGTGGTCAAAGCATTACATGTTCATACTAACTGAACTGAAATTAACTTTATGATCTTGTGACTGACAACAATCAAATGACTGCTGACCCAACGTACCTTCTCTTATGACGCAGTTCATCATGGTTCTTCATAAAGTAATTGTTGAAGGTTGCTACGTCAATCAAAACTTACAAAATATCCAATGAAAAAACAACGCTGCTCACCAGATATTAAACCATTTATTCCAGCCACATACTACAGTACGTTTTTATACCAAAACTTCATCAGACCTCTTCAGGCATTTGTTTAGGTCCCAGTACTTAATAATTTGGATTGGATTGTGAGTAAAATATAGAACACAAACACTGCATTTAAAGATACAACAGCTATTTGGCCTTTTTGGATCAGTGGAATTAGTCAGGATGATTTTTGGGTCTGCACATCTTTTTTTCTAAGCCATTTTTGACCCCATGCTTAGCCATTATCAAGCTTACTTCCAGCTGGCCATCGCCTATTGGTTATCTCTACACTGGATTTTTACCTCCAGTGCTTGGATGAGAGATGTTTGGAAGAGACTATTCTTCAGGCAGCCATTAGGGTGTTTTCTGCCTGTCACCAGCATCCTGGCAATGCAGAGTGATTTTACTGTCCTAACCTCACACACGGATGGAGGGATGTGTAAGCTAAATCACTGTGGAGGCCCATAATGCCTTCTGCACATGACATGGCATAGCATACTACAACACACCCATCTTGAGGGACACCACACATCTATAGTTTTCTGAACTTCTTCAGGTTGTGCATTTGCATCCCAGCTCGTCCCTTGAAAGACCTATGAAGTACATGGCCAGCTATGCACAGCTTAACCACCTAGGACTGAAACATCTATGCTCCATGCCAGCTCCTTCAATTATCTGAACAGATGATCAATCCCAGTCAACTGGGTCATAGTAAAGGCTTTATCCCTTTATGTCACTGGGGATGGCTTTGGGCCTGTACAATTTAATTTATTATTATTAAACATGACTTTTGTAAATGTTGATGGCACCTTTCAAAAAAAGAAACTTGCTAATGGTCTCAAAATAAGAAATGTTGTACATGACATAAATTATCACATTAATTTTCATATTAAACTTAACCTGTAGTAGCTTGTGCTCATTTAGTTTTCATTCATCAAAATGCATATTTAAAAAAATCTGTGTCAAAAGTATTTTGTTTTTTCAGCTCTAATAAAAAACAAAACAGGGAGTAACTGTTTCAAACAACCCTTCCCTGGAAAATTATGTGATAATGGTCACTAAAATCTATTTAAATGCAATTCATTGCATATAAAAAAAATATTCAGCATTGGTGGCATAGTAACACGAATTTGAGGGACAAGTCCATGCAGTTGGGGAGGGAGTATATGTGCCCAGGACAGAAGCAGATTATTTGGATTTTTCAGGAGAAGACCAGTGGAATAGCCATGCAGTGTCTCCTATGGATGGGTAAGGCATCCTGCTAATGTTAGCCTCTATGCAGAAATAAGGGACAGTGCACCATTGATGCCCACTGTCCCACCATCCCATGGACTGTCACTGGATGGATACAGGGGGTAAGGCTTAGTAAGAAAACCTGAATCGTTCCTGACAGCTGGTTAAATGATGGCTTCTCCCAGTCAACCCTCATCCTGGTGATGGGGAGTGGATGGATCGATTGGCTGGGAGTGGGCTGATGGCTGTCAGGTAGTCAGGGTAAAAAATTCTAAGAGAGAAATACATTAAAAAAAAATCAGATAGTGATGCTTCAGTACTTCTGCCACTATTTGTTTTCTGGATTATATCTCTATTGAATATTGTATCATCTTTATGCTCTTTACTATATACTGGTCCAGAGGATTTCCCAATGGTTCCTTGAAATTAACATCAGTGGGTTAGCTTATGAGCGAATCCTACACCTTAAGCCTTCAGTCTATAATCATAAGCTACTGGATTTATAGACAAGTCATGCAGATTTTATTTATTTAGTTGTTTGTTTACTCATTTTATTCATTTGTTAACAAGATAAGCCATAACCTCAATACCATTTTGGTGGAGAAAGGGTGCAGCCCAAGAGCACTGGCTGGTTAAGCAACATGCTTAGAATCACAGAGTTTGCAAAAGGGGACTGATAATATGAACCATGCACTATTGGATAAGGCTTATAAGAGTCCTCTATAAACAACTGGTATATAATCACGCCTTGTATGCCTAACATACAAAGCTATGTCAAACCCAGAGCTGTTGGACATGCTCCACTTAAAGAAATCCCAATCCCTCCGAGCTACACGCTCTAGGGACCTAAACCTTGTCATCACAATAAACACAACATGCCGGAGGGATAGATTCCTGTCCCAGAGACTTCCCATACTCAGGAATAAACTACTTATCTATATCAAACAAAACTCCTCATTAGCACTCTTCAAGAAAAGTCTTGATGATTGGATGGGAAATAGGAAATTCACCCCAGGGATCACCTCTGTGGCTCTGCTCGACAGTGGCACAGGAAAATAATTTTCTTGGGTGGCAAAAGCCAGGGTACCTTTTTGGATGGGCTTGTATAGGCCCCAGGGCCGATAGCCTAGTACCTACCTATGAACCTATGAACTCAGAAAACCACTGCTACCATTTGCTGTTTAGCACTGGTTAAATAAACCTTGAGTCTTTAAATGAAGCTAAAGCTACCCATTCAAAACTTTTAACTGTAGAACACTGCACAGTTCTAAAATACTCACAACTACCAACAATAATTACAACAAAACACTGGGTTTACAGACATTACCTCAGTTTAAAAACTGAGTATCTACATTGAGTATGTTACTGTGCATAAAAAGTCCTTTATGATGTCGTGAAACCAGGTTCCAGTAGAAATAGCAATTTGTAAAGTTGCATAAAATACAAATAGCCACATGTTTTAGCACAGTTTAAAATGACAGAAATACCAACTAAAGCTCTAGACAAAACACCAGAAATATTCTCCATATATGCGACTTTGTATGATTTGAAATTTTATTTGTACAAAAATACTTAGGTACTGACACCAGTAAAAACCTATAGGAAAAAAGTGTATTCATATTTACTGATAAAGTATATTTGAAAAACTTACCCTAAATTTATATTGTGTGCTTCTTTTTAAATGCTTCACAGTACAAGTTAGATCTTCACCAGTGTACTTTGGATGAAATCCATTATCCTAGGGAATAAATTTGAAGCAAACTTAAGCATACAATGGAAACATACATTTAGTTCAGAATAAATAACACACATAATCTTTAAAAAGTAAGCACAATTTCTGTTTCCTGTTCAGGAAAAAGCACCTTCAAATTGTGACACTGTTAATTACTGCATCTGAAAATTCTGTAAAAGGTAGCAGTTTTATTTAGTGAACTAAAGAACTTTCTTCTTTCTGAGAACCAGTTTGTCTGTTTGTGTCTTTCGGCTTTTCCCAGTTAGGACTCGCCACAGCGGAACTCTGGTCCGCTAATGATTGGTAGTGGATTTTTACGTACCAGGTTACCAGCCCTGACACACAACCTTCAACGAAGGCACACCCCATTCACGTATGCCTCCACACAGAAGACGCTTTAGCTGAGAATCGAACGGGACAACATCTTGCTATGAGGCGACAACGCTACCACAGCACCACCACCGCAGTCTACACCACAGCGGAACTCCGATCTGCTAATGATTGGTAGTTGATTTTTACATGCCGAGTTACCAGCTCTGACGCACAACCTTCAACGAAGGTGCACCCATTCACACATGTCTCCATGCAGAAGACGCTCTAGCTGAGAATCGAACTGGACAGTGTCTTACTGTGAGGCGACAATGCTTACCGCAGCACCACCAACCAGTACACCCCTGAATTTGATCTGTACTATTCAACTACTGATGGATTTCCTCCTTCCCTAAGGAATACTGCCTTCACTTTTCTGTAATAACTTCCCTGTGAAGTCCTTCTCATCACCCTTGTGAACTATACTCATACTATTCTTTCCAGTTAGATTTAGGGAAATGAGTGGGCGTTGAACAGAACTTGATCAAGTACATGGAAAAGAACAAAAAAAACAGTCAAAAAAGAGTATCTGTGTGATACAATCAACATTAATGTTAAACCATTGTGAGAAAGTGAGGGAGGGAGGGAGGGAGAGAACTCTTCTGCAGTACAAAAAAGTGCCCTCCCTTTTTCTTCACCATTTGTCTTTTTTATCTAATGGACAAACCAGCTTAGAAAATTTACCTAACACTAAAGTGGACCACACTAATGTGGATCTCCTCAATGTCAGCAGTTTAATAACAAATAGCTTGATTTTGTGGCACACCTGCATCTGAAACAAGTCCATGTATGTTTAGTTAAGAAACTTGGTTTAAATGTAAAGAATGTACCCCTTCCATACGTGTTTTTTGTGACTAATATACCATCAGGCCTTGTGGAAACTGTGGTGGTATTTTCATATTTGTTAAGATTTACCTTTCATCTAGACAGCTACCCAAAAACTGAGCTTGTAGAAAAAAAGTTATGTCTTACCATAACGTTCCATCTGTGTTGTTGATCTTTCATTCATCACTGATGGTTTCGGTTCTGAGCCCTCGGAACCGTGTCGGCCTAATATCAAGCTCGCACCAGCCAAAAAACTCTTGAGCTAAGCTTTTACCCATAGTGCCCTTCTCCCTGATACCTCAGATCGAGTTTGCCAAGTATTAGTAAAGCAGAGGCCATTTCTGCGCAAATGCCCTAACTCAACACTTGGACTCAAAGTATCCCCCAGGAGCCTTTGGAGGGGGAAGGAGGGTGGGAAGTGATGAATGAAAGAAGATGAACAACACAGATGGAACATTATGGTAAGACAACTTCTTTATCTGATGTTGTTAATCTTCTTTCCATTCATCACTGATGGAACAGAATCCCCAGCTACCTTGTGTTCCTTGGGCAGCCCTTATGGAAGAATGTTCCTGAGCACCACTGAGCCAAAGGCAGTTCTCCTTCTGGAGACCACATCCAATTTGTAATGAATAACAAAAGTGTGAGGGGTAGTCCATATGGCTGCTGCACAAATATCATCCATAGAGGCTCTCGAATGGAAGGCTACAGAAGTTGCCATAGATCTGGTAGAGTGGGCTTTAACATTCTATGGTACAGGCTTTTTCGCAAGTGAATAGATGTAGTGTATGCAGTCCCTAAGCCATTTAGATAAAGTCACCTTGGAGACAGAATTTCCCATTCTAGGTCCAGAAAAGGAAATGAAAAGTTGGTCAGTTTTACATACAGCTTTAGTTCTCTCTAGATAAAACCTCAATTGTCTATGCACATCTAAAGAGTGTAGACAGTATTCCCTTTTATTAGTAAAATTTGGGAAAAATACTGGTAAGTCAATTGTTTGATTGATGGAAAAATCCAAAATAACTTTGGGGAGAAAGGAGGGGTTCATCTGGAGTGATATTCTGTCATTGTGGAAGATTAAATAGGGCCTTTTAATGCATAATGCATGAAGCTCTGAAATTCTTCTAGCTGATGTGATGGCTACCAGGAAAAGGGACTTCCAAGATAGAAATTTGAGGTCACACTTTGCTGCAGGCTCGAAAGGAGGTTGAGTTAAAGACTGAAGAACTAACGTGAGGTTCCATGGCTCTATAGATTGTCTGATTGGGGGCCTAATGTGTGAGATCCGTTTTAGAGGGGTTTTACATAACCAAAGAGAAATGTGGGGAGAATTATCAAATCCATCATGAAAGTTAGAAATGGCTGCTAGATGTACTCATATGGTAGAAGCTGCAGCTCGATCATCGAAAAACTTTGACAGATATTGTAAGACTGCTGTAACTGGAGCCAAGTATGGGTCTAGCCTTCTTTCCTTAGACCAAACAGAATCTCTTCCATTTGTCTAGATATAGTCTTCTGTTGGATGGTTTGTGTGAGGCCAGGATAATGTCATGTATGGGTGATTGAAGATTATCCTGCCTGGCAATTAAAAGAAGTGGAGAAACCAAGCTGTCAGCTTGAGACTGGACAGTTTCGGGTGACTCAACCACTGGGGGTGAGAAATCAGGTCTGAAAGAGGGTCCAGAATCCATGGTCGACATAATAGATGGGGCCGAAGGAAGGGGAACCAAACCTGTCGAGGTCAAAAAGGGGCTATGTGGATCACTTTGCATTTCAACCGAATAGCTTTCTTTATGAATTGGGGAATCAGAGGAATGGGGGGATTGGCATATAGCAGTCCCGTGGGCCAATCATGAATCAAAGAGTTCCTCAGGGACTCCCCCTGTGGGGGAAATTAAAATAGCTGCTGTATTTGTTGTTTGATGAGGAGGCGAATAGGTCACAGCAAGGCTGGCCCCAACGGCTAAAAATGTTCACCGCTATGTTGGGATTGAGGGAACACTCGTGAGGCACGAGAATACATCTGCTCAACTTATCTGCAATCGAGTTGGAATTCCTTGGGATATGGGTTGCTATCAGAAAGTGTCTGGAAGCTTTCGCCCACTGCCAAATTCTCATGGCCTCTCGACATAGGGGATAGGACTTGGTTCCTCCTTGCTTGTTGATATACCAGACTACTGATATGTTGTCTGACTGAAATGCAATCATCAAAGAAGGAAGAACAGATTGGAATGCTTGCAATGCTAACAGCACCGCTCTCAGTTCTAGAACAGGTTGGCCTCCATAGTGGACCATGTGCCTTGGACTGTCTTTCCCTAAAAATGGTCCGCCCCACCCTATCAGGGAAGCATCCATGGTCACAATGGCCTTGGGTTGGGGAGGATGGAATGGGTGGCTCCAAAGTTCTGTCTCTGGCCTCATCCACCAAAGAAGATCCTGTTTGCAACAATTGGTTATCTGAATCTGAAAGCATAGAGGGTGGTGATTTGGAAACCATTGAGATAGCAGAAGCCACTGAAGTATTCTCAAGTGCAGTTTTACAAGAGCCACTATCAGTATAGCGCTGTCATGGATCCTAACAGCTGAAGGACCTCCCTTGTTGAGGCTTTGTTTTGACAGAGTATCACCCGGAGCTGGAGCCTCAGTCTCTGAAGACTGTAAACTGGGAGAGACACCAGACAAGAACGGGTGTTGAAGACTGCTCCAGTGAACTCTATGGACTGGGTCAGACCAAGGTTGGACTTCTCCCAGTTTATCGTTATTCCCAAAAGTCTCACCAGGGAAAGAATGTACTGCAGGGCTGCTACCAGATCGTACTTGGTGGGGGCGGTAAGGAGCCAATCATCCAAATACAAAAACACCTGGAAACCTTGCAGTCTCAAGTGAGCTGTGACCACCACCATACACTTTATGAACACTCTGGGGGCTGTACAGAGTTCAAATGGCAGGGCACAAAATTGGTGGTGATTAGCTCCTAGCTGGAAGCTGAGTAGACTCCTGGAGCGTTTGTCCATTTTGATGTGGTAATAAACGTCCCGGAGATCTACTGAGCACATTCAATTGCCTTGCCTTAGAAAAGGGAGAATGGAGTGAACTGTGACAATCTGGAATTTCATTTGGACAATGGACTTGTTAAAATTGCTGAGATCCAGACTTTGTATCCAATCCCCTGTCTTTTATGGCACCAACAAGAATCTTGAGTAAAATCTGGATCCGCACTGGCCTTGTGAGACTATTTGGATTACTCTTTTTTTGACACAGCTTGTTTATTTCTGTAGCTGCTTCTTCCCTTTGACTGCGTGGAACGTCGGGAAGTTTTGTTGGAAGCTTTGGGTAAGTAATGAAGGGAATGGTGTAGCCTCTGGTTATAATCTTCTGCACTCAACGGTCGGAAGTTATTGAATGCCAGGCAGCATGGTGCAGACAGAAATGCCCCTCGACTGCTTCCACAGGAAAGCAATTGGGCTGCTCTTCAGAAGGGCTGATAAGGCTACCCAGAGAAAGAATCCCTGGTCCCTGGTTATGCAGACCCCCTCTGCCTCGGTAGGGGCATCTTCCAGAATTGTTACCCCCTCTGCCCCTGGGGGTATCATCACCACGTTTGGCACGGAAAGGACCCTGAGATTTTTTGTGCCACAGTTTTCTGCTCCTCTGGTTCCTGGAAAAGGAATGTTGTGGATTGGAAAACCGTAGACCTACAGCAGACAGGATCTTACTGTCCTTCTCACACCTGGCCAGGGTGTCTTTCAAATTGCGGCCAAAAAGGGAAGATGCTTCAATTGGAGCATTCAGGAAGGAAGACTTGAAAAGGTCTGTGAAGTCACAGAGGCACATCCAGGCATGGCATCTCATAACTATGCCTGAACCCACCCCTCTAGCCACCCTTTTGGTTGCATGTGAGAGCAACCACATGGACGAAATGAGATTGATTCCAGGGTTGCGAGCTGCGAGGCAACTTTGTCTCTTACCCTGTCAGACACCTGTCCTGTGAGCGTTTCAGAGAGTTCAGAAACCAAGTCTCTTTGGAGCCTCGTAAAATGTGCCACGTAATTCAGAGACCGTATGGCAAAAGTCACTGAAGCAAAAACTCGCTTCCCTAATCTGTCCACAGCCCGGGACTTTCTGTTGGGCGGATGAACAGTATGACTCTCTTCGGTGAGATCCTTTTTCATGGCCGCCATCACCACCATAGCATCAACTGGTAAACCTTTTGACCAATGTGGGTTTTCCTCCAGTCAGGTCTCCGAGGGATCGACTCAGCAGAATCAAAGGTTCATAGGTTTACAGGTTCATACTGGGCTATCTGCCATAGGGCATTTATAAGCCTAGCCAGAGTGTGTTTGGCTTTTGCCACCCATTTTAAATTAATTTTGCTATGCCCTTTTTTGAGGTTAGTATACTGTGCCTCTGTCTAACAGTGACACAGAAGTGATACCCGGGGTAAACCTACAATCTCCCATCCACTCATCAAGATTCCTCTTGAAGAGAGTCAATGAGGGACTCTGCCTAACCTGGACTGGAATTTTATTCCAGAGTGAAGGGAGCCTCTGGGTTATGAATCTATCCCTCCAGCATGTCCTATTTATTTCAGTGCTGAGGTTCAAGTCTCTCGAGCGCGTAGCTCAATGGGATTTGGATTTTCTGAGGTGCAGCATGTCCATTAATTCTGGGTTGGACATGGCTTTATACGTCAGGCACAGATCGCCTCTGAGCAGGCAGTATGCCACTGAGTAGAGCTGGAGTTTCTTTAACTGGGCAGCATATGGCATCTGTTTGAGCCCTTTGATCCTCTTGGTGAGGTACTTTTGGGGTCTTTCCAGTTGCTGCAGGTGTCTGGTAAGGTACATCCCATAAGGGCATTGTACTCAATTATGGGCCTGATGAGGGATGAGTAAAGAGGCACGATGACCTCCCTGATCTAGATGTGAATCCCTTCATGATTAGGTGGGCTATATAAAATGTTTTTCTAACCACTTTGGCCACGTGGTTGTCAAATGAGAGATTGCTATCAACTTGGGTCCCCAGGTCCCTAATTACTTCTTCTGTACTTAATGGATTACCACCTATGTGGTAATTTGTGGGCACTTTGTTTCGCCAAAGGGGATGACTATACACTTTTGGCGTTTAGCTTGAGGCCATGGCTCTGGCACCAGTTGTCTGTTTCTATGAGGCCCTTTTGGAGGATGCTTGTGTCGGCTGGAGAGTCGATTATGGCGCCCAGTTTGCAGTCATCTGCGAACTTGGTCAGCCACAGTCCTTCCATGTTGGCCTGTACCTCCGAGAAATATATACTGAGCAAGAGAGGTCCCAGGACTGAGCCTTGTGGGATGCCACTTGTAACTGGTTTGGAGTCTGACATTGCTCCAGCAATTCTAACCATGTGGGTTCTGTCCTTGAGCCAGTTTGCAACCCATCTAGTGACATAGGGGTTTATATTTAAGCTGGTGAGCTTATCTATAATGCCCGAGTGGGGTATTGTATCGAAGGCTTTTGTGAGGTCCAGGTAGGCTGTGTAGACCACCTTCCCCTCGTCAATGGCCTTGGTGACTGCTTCAAAGAAATCAACCAGGTTTAAGAGGCAGGATCTTCCCTTAACAAAGCCGAACTGGGTAGGATCCAGTGTCTGTAGGTCCCCAATATCTTTATTTATGAGGTCCATGATGATCCTTTCCATAGCTTTGCAGACCAACCTAGTCAGGCTTATGGGGCGATAGTTTCCAGGATCCGTTGAGGCACCACCTTTGTGGAGAGGGACCACTGTTGCTGTACGCCACTCTTTGGGTACATATCCTGTAGTAAGGCTGAGATTGAGCAGTAGTTTTATGTTTGGGTTTAGCTCTTCTTGGAGTTCATGTAGGATGCAGCCCAGGACACCGTCTGGTCCCATTGATGCTGTGTTTTTTGCTTTGGAGAGGGCAGCTCTTACCTGAGCATCTGAGATGTCAGGGGGGGCAGCACTCTGCTGGGATAGATATTTGCCCTTTTGGTGGGGAGGGGGGGGAGTTTGCACTGAACCTGTCAGCTAGGATGTTGGCAATGCCTGTGGGGTCGGTGTATTTTTTGTCATTTTGGACTAATTCTGAGCATATCTGGGAATTCCCACCCAGGTTCCTAACATAACTAAAGAAAGCCTTGTGATTATCCTTTGTGTCCTGTGCAATTTTTCTCTCGAAGCTGGCCTTAGACGATTTTATGAGTGCCCGTAGTTTTTTGCTAATACTGATCAGAGATGCCTTCCCTTTTTGGGATTTTGCTCTATCATGTAGTAGCTTCCTCCTTCTATTGTATAGTTTGTTTATGGCTGGGGTCCACCAGACCCCAGTCTGCCTTTGGGGGATTGGGTCTTGGTTTTATTTGGGATTGCATGATCCATGCATTCCTGAAGGTGTTCATAGAATGCGTTTATAAAGGATTCTGTGGTCTGGGCCATATTTTCCACAGGCCCCGGGGCTTTGAAGGATTCCACCTCATTTTTGAGGAGTGTGAAATTTGCTTTAGAGAAGTTTTTCACTGTGGTTTTCAGGGCAGGGGGTGGAGTCGGGATGTGAATATCCAGTGAGATTAGTTTATGGTCTGATCTTACCAGTGAGGGATACACTTCTGGTCTGGAGCATAGAGTCCCCATGTTGGTGATGATCAGGTCCAGTATGTTTTCCCCTTTGTGGGAGTGGTAACAAGTTGTTCCATAGCATTTGAGTTTATAAATTCTAGGAACCTTTGGGTTAGGGTGTTGGAGCTAGAGTAATGCTCCCAGTCTATGTTTGGGTAGTTGAAGTCACCCAATATAATGGTGTTTGGAGAGACCTTCATATTTTCCAGTGTTCTCAGGAAGGTCGAGTGGGGTTCCTGGGTTTGGGAGGGTGGTCTGTAGCAGGCTATAAACTGGAAGGCAGTTTTACCCACTGTTAGTTGCACATGGATAGTCTCTGATGCTTTGTGCTGTGCCACCAACCTGGAGGTGTGGGTACCTTTGACGAATATTGACACTCCCCCTCCTTTTGTGGTTTGGTCCAAGTTTTGGTGCCAAAAAGCATGGTATGAGGTATAACCTGGTAGTGCTGGGGTGCTCTCGGGAGCCTTGAACCAGGTTTCTGTTACTGCACAGATATCGATGTTCTCCATGCTAAGGAGAGTTTCGAGTGCGTGCATCCTGAGGTTTAGACTTCTGGCGTTGAGTAGCATTACTCTTAGTTTCTTATCCCTTGTGATACCTATGGAGGTGGGTTTGTCTTTTGAGCCTTGCCTAAAAAGGCACTATGGGGGTAGCAAGAGCCTTTGCCAATATCCGAAAGCCCAGGGGTGACAGGTGCAAGCCGTCCCTAGCGAAGCATCGTGGCTTGTCGAGCATGTCATCCCAGGCTGACAGGCATTGGATCCCCTTTGAATGACACCAATACTTAAGCCAATTGTTGAAATTGATCATCTTGTCTTCATATTGTGACATCATTCTTGGTGAGGGTAAGATGCTACTCAAGGTCAGGGTCATACCGGCCTGGGCTACATGCTCAGAGAGCTCCTCTATGTCTCTTTTCATGTAGTCCAGGAGGTACATCTCAGGTCATTCACACCAGCATGGACAATGACTGAGTCATATTTGTACTTGCCTTGGAGTGACCTGAGTGCTTGTGTTATGTGGCGGATCCTAGCACCTGACAGGCAGCTCACTGTGACGTTCTCCTTGTTCAGCCTGGTCAGTGTGCCTGACGATAGAGTCACCTATTACAAGTGTATCAGGTGTGTTGTTTAGCCTTAAGGGCTGTGACTGTTCGGCACAATGGCTTTGTGAGCTATGTGTTGCATGTGTTTTGTTTTGGGGTAGCGGTTGCTTGGGTGTCTGCTTTGGAGGTCTCTGCTGCTTAGGCAGATTTTTATTTAGAGCCTCCGAGTATGATTTTGTTTGTTTATGTGTTTGGTTTGCTGTCGTGATAGGTCTATGTGAGACTGGAATTGTAGTGAGTGTGGTTTCCTTCTCCTCCTGACTGGTTTCGCCAGTACTGAGTTGAGAGAGCTTAGCCTCCACTATGGCTATATGGTTGCATCTCTCACATGTGTTGGAATTTGTTGGGAGGAGGAGAGGGTTGTCTGTGTACATGAGGCAGTTGTAACATTGCCTCAAGATTCCCAGATTCACCAGCTGGACCGGAGAGGAGATTGACAACTGACCTTTGGACATGCTAGAATAGTATTGGGAATTCCTTTATAATTGAAAAAAAGGGCCAATGGGGAACAAGGTACTCAAGGGGAGTTTGTGAGGGTGTAGTGCTTTTAATTTTTAGTGCTGACTTATATAATTGCTTTAGTGAGCAAGTGCCAGGTAACTTAAATGCAATGTGTTACAGGTAACTTAAATGCAAAAATGACAAACAGTAACTTTCTTTCAAGTGAAACAAGGAAATAAGTACAGTAAGCAATGCAGATATCACTAGGGATCCACAGAAGCGCTGAAAAGCCGCGTTTTAGGTGGAATTAGCATTTCAGGGAAATAATAAGCAAACAAACAACAAGTATACAAACAAAGCTAGATTCAGCAGGCCTGGATCTAGTCTATGCTGCAGCAAACAAAGTGTACCAATTTCAGTAAGAAACAGTTCAAATATGCAGGCACTATAAGCCTTTAACCAGAAATTCTCAGCTCATAAGGGCAGAGTCCAGCCTCTCCTCCCACAAGAGTGCAGACCACGAACTTTCTTAATGTAAAATAACTGTGCTGAAGCCCAAGTGCTTAAACCAGAACTAATACACTTTTAGAATAACAGACATTGAGCTCTCAATCAGCAGTTCCCAACTTAGAAGGATGTAAGCTACCTGTCCGGCCACCACAGTGCAGGCCACAAACCTTCCTAATGTAAAACAACTGGTCTGAAGCCCAAGTGCTTAATCCAAAAGACTTAGAATGATAGCTACACTTTAATCAAGTTACTACCAAGCAGTAATAAATACAATCGAATACTTTAAAGAATGCCTGGATTAGTGCTCAAGTTATACAAACAAAGCTAGATTCAGCAGGCCTGGATCTAGTCTATGCTACAGCAAACAAGGTGTACCAATTTCAGTAAGAAGCAGTTCAAATATGCAGGCACTATAAGCCTTTAACCAGAAATTCCCATTTCAGAAGGGTGGAGTCCAGCCTCTCCTCCCACAAGAGTGCAGACCACAAACCCTTTTAATGTAAAATAACTGGCCTGAAGCCCAAGTGCTTAAACCAGAATTAATACACTTTTAGAATAACAGACACTGAGCCCTCAATCAGCAGTTCCCAACTTAGAAGGATGTAAGCTACCTGTTCTGCCACTACAGTGCAAACCACAAACCTTCTTAATGTAAAACAACTGGCCTGAAGCCCAAGTGCTTAAACCAGAATTAATACACTTTTAGAATAACAGACACTGAGCCCTCAATCAGCAGTTCCCAACTTAGAAGGATGTAAGCTACCTGTCCTGCCACCACAGTGCAGGCCACAAACCTTCCAAGCACGCTGCACCATGAGTTGTACCAGTTCGACCGTAGGTGGGGTCACCCAAGAGGTAGATGGCTGGGCAAGGAAAGCCTGCAGAAACATGGACTCCTCGAAAGAAGAGTTACTGGGCTTCCAATCACCACTCTGTTTCAACATTTCAAGGATTTCCCCAGTGGAGACATCATTAGGGGGTGACTGTGGGGACCTTCACCATTATAAAAATCCGTATCCTCTAGCACAATCTCTTCCATGGTGGCTGGTCAGCGGGGGCCTCTGGGGAGGACTCGGAAGAGGGGGTGCCCTGTAATAGAGTCACCTGCGACTTTCCTGCCCAGTGCCCCAGGGCAATGGCTTGTGCCAGCTGTAGCTCAGGGAAAAAGAGGTCTGGGGTTCCTTTGTTGGTGGAATGCTTCCAGAAGCAAGTGTCATCTCCATAGCTCGGAAAGCAAGTCCATCCAAAGAGGGGATGGGATCCCAGAACCGAGAAGGACAACCTCAGAACCGGGGTCACTCCCCGCTCCACTGAACCTGCTCCCGAGTGTGGACCCTCAAGCAGGATCAGCGCAGACAGAGCTCCCGGCACCATGGACAGAACTGTAGACACACTCAGAACCGTACCCCTAGCTGAAGAGTCTGCAGCCCAATCACGGAGTTGAGGAAGGCTTGATTCAGAAGGAACCAAAGGCCAAAGGGACAGTCCCGGAGCCCCAGTGAGGTCCACTACAGGCGCCGAGATGGGGGGTTCTGAAAATGACATAGGAGCTAAAGACTTTGGAACTGGTATGGTAAAAGGAGGAGAATAGGATGGAGTCCAGGGAGAGACCAACCCAGGTCCTGCAGGTGGATTGGTTCTAGAAAGAGTGCTTATCCCCCTGGCTGTCAACAGCTGATTCACAAGACTCACCACGTCAAACTCGGAAAGGCTCCTGGTGGATCTAGTGGATACTCCTGATGGGGAGTCAGGTCATTCTAGGAACAAACTATATACTTGCCCTAGAAAAAGGATCTGTTGATGGAGAGTATTAGGTCCGTGGTGTGGAATCTATCGGCAACGATGTCTCAGGTTTGGAGACAGGAAGAAGTGGCATCAAAATTGTCATTATCAGAACTGTGAAAGTACTCGGTGCCATAAGGGCACTTGGAGCCAACACAAAAGGTTCAGTAGCAAATGGAATCGCAGAGGTGGGCATCAAAGAGGTGCACTGTGCCAAAGTGGCACTCGATGGTAAAGCTGTAGTAACCTTTGGAAAATCAGTAGCCGGTGCCATAGACAATATCGGAGCCAAAGCAGGCGCCGATAAAGGAATAGTTGTAGTTGGAATGGAAGAGATCAGTGCTGATGAGGTGGACTTATGCTCTGAAGACAATTTTGGTACTTTAGAGTTTACATTCTTGTCCTGGTCACCCAAGTGTGAGAGGGGACAGAGTTAGACCTTTTCTTCTTTTTAGTAGGAGGGGATAAGACCTCCATCACAGAAAGGGCCTCTGAAAAGGGCGACTTAAGGAGGCCCTTTAGAATCAGTTTGTTTTTGCGCTCATTCAAGGTGCAGTGACTAAAACTTTGGCAAATTACACAAGGGGGTTGCACCAAAAGATGGGACACTCTCAGACAATAAAAACAGTCATCATGGGAATCACTGTTAAGTAGTTTTCCCTTATAAGAAGCACAATGCTTAAACCCTGATGTGCCTTTTTTATCAGACATCACGAGCAAGTATAGATATACACACAACAAGTTAGACAGGAAACTAAGGCAAAGAGTTCTTCTATATTTATATCCAAATAGATATCAAAGATAGGGTGAAAAAAGGAAGAGGAAGATGAAGAAATACCACAAGGGTAGGGAGAAAGACTGTACCACCAATGGTACTGATAATTACTGAGAAGGGTAAAAGGGTCTATACAAAGCTTCAAAGTTAAAGAAATATCAAAAATACCAACAAGGAATAAAAGGTGGACACAATATCCAGTAAAAATATCAAAAGTTTACACTTAGCTGAGAGCTTGACTTGGAAGTGGCTTTACGGCTATGCGGCAAACGAGATATGAGGTATCAGGGAGAAGGGCACTATGGGTAAAAGCTTAGCTCAAGAGTTTTTTGACTGGAGCGAGCTAGGTATTAGGCCAACACATCAGTGATGAATGGAAAGAAGATTAACAACATCAGAACTTTAGTTTACCATGGACAATACAAGCTACTAGCTTACAGCATTTTATAGATCCCCCTTCAAGTCTCCAGATGATCATGTTAGATTCATTTACAAGATGCTCCTATAAGCAAAGACTTCATAATCCATAATAAATCTATAACATAGGGTATAGGTTCATAGGTTCATACTAGGCTATCTGCCCTAGGGCATTTTATTTGGATTTGATAAATAGGAATTCCCTGGATCAAATGGTGAACAAACCTACTACAGGCGAAATATTTTGGATCTGGTCCTCATTAATATTGACTCTAATTGTGCCAATGTCCTGGTCACTCCTGCTCTAGTTAAGTCAGACCAGAAACTCGTGTCATTTACTCTTAAAACCACTATAACCATGCTTCCAATGTTTCTATATTGCAGAACTCAGAAGGGTGAACCTTATGTCATTACATGATGAAATCTCTAAATTTACCCATGACTCCATTAATCTTCAACCTTACACAACAACCATCTTCACTGAGGAATTTTATACACACAAGAGAAATGCATTACTCGGGCAGTCTTAAACAGAGCCACATACAATGGGAAATTTAAAAACAACCTCCCAGTAGTCAACTAACATAAACTTTATAACACGAGAACAAAACTCCTTAAACTGTACGGCAAGGTTAAAATTTCTCAGAATGAGGTTAGTACAGAAAATATCACCAATAAAGTTAAAAGGATTATAAGGATCACTCCCATAAACCAAGAACAGAAATTAGCTTCTGAAAAAGCTAAAAAATATCAGTGGGCATTACTCTGATTTGTTCCTTGATCCCAGGGAACTGTACTGGGACGCTTCTGTTTGGCATCTACTACTCTGATTTCAAAAATTATAGCCAAGACATCTGGTTAACCAAGTCTGCAGATCACTGCAAACTCAGTCAGATCCCTGTCAGACATCTGCAGTCTTCAGAAAGAGCTTACCCTAGTTAATACATGTTATACAAAAATGGGCTTAAACTGAATCCTAAAAACTGTAGTATTGTTTCTTCTGGAAAACAGCAACTACCCATAACATACACTATTAAATGCACACCCTTGCTAAATGAAAAGGTAGTTAGTGACCAGGGCACTTAGCATAGGTAACAGGAGAATGAATTTTGGAAGAAAATACCAATGAATCCTCCCCATCTGAATCTGACTACCCTTCTTCCTCCGAGTCCTCCCTTTGTCTTATAAGGACAGAAGAAGAAAAAGAAAGAGGAGAGACAGCTGAAACAGAAAAGAAAGAAAGAAAGAAAGTAGCTTCAAGGATATTAATAGGGTAACTATTGGAACGTCAGGGCCCACTAGAGTGAGTCCCAAAATACAGAGACTGAATGACCGAAAGAACAGACTTGCATATAATATGTCCGAGATGTCATTTCTCAGAATATTCCCTTTTCTTAAAGGTATGGCAATCTTGGAGTTGGAATATATATATATATATATATATATATATATATATATATATATATATATATATATATATATGTTTTGGGGGTGTAGTGGCTTGTCCTCCAAAGGAAGGGTGCCGGGTGGGGGCTTGCCCCCTTGTAAAAAGAAGTTTTAAGGAGAAGGGCGATTTTCAATATTTGCTCTTCTCCAGGTTTTCAATCTTTTTTTCCCAGTTTGTTGGCACTTCGCATTTCAAGTGCTGACATTTCAATAGGTAGCCATACAATAACTTTAAAAAGGCTCTGAGTAAAATCCCGCCACTCTTGCTGAGAATCTCTACTGGATTGAGGAGAAGCCGTATTTCTAGTTTTCCATTTCTTCTTATATGCAATGTCTGCCCACTCCAAATGAGCTGATGTAGCTCAATTAAAGAACTGGGAACTTCTTCCGTACATTTTGAAATATGCTATCTGGTCCATCCGATATCAGAAACCTCAGTTGCTCCTTCTCTACTGAAGTGAATGGTAACATGTGATGGATTTTTTCAGATGGCTGCACCATATAGAGCTCCGATGGGATTGCAATAGAGGGAGCAGCAGCAACAACAGAAGCAGCTGCATGGCCCAGGGTCTCATCAGGAAAGAGACATGATGGAGATGTCCGGTATGACACAGCAGTAGAAATTTCCAACTAAGCAAAGGAAGAAGCCAATCATACAAGATACCTGACCTACATGCAATTTACTGGTCAAAACTTCATGGCTTAAATAATGGCCCTGAAGGTATCCTCATAGTTCAGAAACCACACCAAAAAATAACTACTCAGGTGACCTAAAAAACATACAAACAAATAATAAATTCTCTTCTACATCTCACTAATAATATTGAGAAAGAACTGAAGAAAAAAGTATGTGGTCACTGACTGAAGCTGCCTATGACAGTGGTAGTGATGGCAGAGTCTCGAAGGAAGAGACTGATAACATGGTAAAAAGTCCTGAAGAAATCTTCACTGGGCAGGTGACCTTTAGTGGCTAATTGTGATCAAAGGAAGACTCATGAACACTAGGGCTGACAAGTTATCTAACTGCTCTTAAGATGGGTTTACCTATGTAACTCATGATGGTCAAACATTACTGGCTTCCTACATCTAGATATTATTTTAAGTTGAGCTTTAATTAGTATGATATGAGCCCATCTACTCATTGCAGTGTAGAACTGTTTTGGTGGATGGACAGCTGATAAAAATATTTCAGTATTACTAGACCTTCAGTAACTCAGACTTCCAATTTATATAAGCATAATTCATCAAAACTCTTACATTATTTTCTTCTTGCATGTCTAATGTGTAGGTGATAACTTCGTCAGTTGTACATCCTTCTGGCCTACACCACTGCAACGTTACCCACGTGACTCCTGCTCGTACAAGTCGCGGTGCTGTTGGAGCTTGGGGGATATTGCCTGCTGTGTAAAATATTACTTCTGGACTGAAGTCACTGTGAATACAAAGTAAAATGAGATGAAAGTCAAGAAAATCACAAGAAAGCAGAAGTGCTACAGATATACTATAATTTAAATAATGATAAGTACCACAGCCTTTATTTAGTTACTCATGAAATACATTTGCTGCAATTTCAAAAAGGTAGATAAATAAATAACATCAGAGTTGTTGCAGTTATGCACGACTGCAAATGCATACTGTCATGAACAGAAAAGGAATTCATAAACAAAGCATATCAGATTACAACCCAACACAAGCAAGAGTTAAAGAGATTCATACATATAAAATGTTACAGTGTCAAACTTACTTTGTTCTTGAATAAATCACTGATGATATATGATCTAAGTAAAAAAAAAAAAAAAAAAAAAATAGGCCCTCGCTATACCTCAAATAATCCTGCCTTAATTAGTGGCCTGGGTACTGAGGATTTGGGAGAGAACAGATAGGACTAAATGATATGAGCTCAACAATACAGAGAAATGAGTGTTGGTGGAGTCCCACAGCAAAACCTCTACCTGCAGGATGGCTGAGGCTTACAGTTTTACATTTGGGATGTAGGGTACATGAATCTGTTCAGGAATGAATATACGTTTGCTGCAATCATGGGTGTGAGGGAGTATCCCAGTGTTACAAGCAGTGTACCATATATTACACCTAACAATAGGAAGTGTTAGCAGTATTAAAAACAATGCCCTAAACCCTGTTGGATGAGACTCCAATCTCTGTCTCTTATCTCTTTCTCCCAGTGTCCTAGGCTAAAGAAGCCAAGAGAAGTAACATCTGGGACAGTGACCTTGTCGCTGGTGGAGAGAAGGATCAAAATAATTATTAAGAAAATAAAGAACGGCTGTAGTACAGTACACATATTGTTAAACTAAATGCATATTTATACATGTTCATGACACAATTTTATATATATATATATATATATATATATATATATATATATATATATTATATTATATATAAATATATGGGGTCCCTTCATATGAACGAAACCTGGAAGATCTGGACCAGATGTTCGACACTTTAGAACATCAAAACCCCAGAAGTGCGAAATTTAAAATCCCGACATTACAGGACTGTGTTAAGCGCTTCTAGTGTTCCGATGTGTAAGTGTGTGTTTGAGGGGTAGTGGTGTGTAAGTGTGTGTTGTGAGTGTGGTGTGTGTTTGTTTGGGAATGTAATGTGTGGGTGTCAGTGTGCCTTGTGTGTCTGTTTGTGCGATGTTGGAGTTATGCATGCAAAATTTAAATTCAGACATTACGGGACTGTGATCTAGCGGTGCTGGTATTGCGATGCAGGTAAGTATAAATGTGTAAGTGTGTGTTTGAGGGGTAGTGGTGTGTGTAAGTGTGTGTTGTGAGTGTGGTGTGTGTTTGTTTGGGAATGTAATAAGTGGGTGTGAGTGTGCCTTGTGTGTCTGTTTGTGTAATCTCGGAGTTTGAATAATAAAGAAGGGGGGTGCAGGGGGCTTTCCCCCCTGCCTATACGGTTTATAGTATTGTGTGTTAGGTACTTTGGGGTTGTTGTGGGTGTATGTGTGTGTTTGTGATGTTTGTGTTGGTGTTTCGTGGTTTTGGGTTTCGTTGCTGTGAATGTTCGTTGTTGTGGGGTTTCGTTGATGTGGTCTCGTTGCTTTGGGTTTCGGTGAAGTGGGCTGTCGTTGTAATGAAGTAGATTCATATATATATATATATATATATATATATATATATATATATATATATATATATATATATATATATATATATATATATATATATATATATATATATATTTTGGGCTGCCTCCCCACCAACCCACACTGGCTAATTTAGTCTTCCTAGGTGACAGGAATATGGCCCATTTATTCCCCTAAAGTTGAGGGTTAAGCTAGCTGGGGATAGTCCCACTACCCCTGCAAGGGATCAGAGTTTTTCCTTTGAGGCACTAGCATTCCCTGCACATATCTGAAGTATCTAAGGGTTTGGTATAAAACAGTTTGTCACAATGTACATACACACATCTGTACTTTTGTAGTTGAATGACTCTCCCCCTTATAAACAGCACTTCCTTGTGATCCCTGGATTTCACAGGGAATTCTACAGCATGTGTTGTCCAGGATCACATCACCATTAAGACCCTTGGTCAGTCCCTACTTCCTTAGCTATCCTTACACTTGAAATTAATAGGACAAGCTTCCTAGCTATAAATTTAGCATTAGTCTTACAGGTTACTCACGGTATCTTTAGCTGCAAAATGACTTGAAACCCAATAATATACACGGCAATATGTTCAAATGGCACATCTACAATGGGCATATGAATTAATGTATTTTTGAAGCCAGCATAAGAGGCTGCCTTCTGGTACTCATTTATTTATTTATTTACTCATTTACTTATTTATTGATTGCCATTTGTTTACTGGGAAAATCCGACTGGGTAATAACTACCCATTTTCAGCAGAGGCCCAGAGAAAAGAGCACCAGAGATACAAATAACATCAAATAAAACACTAGTACAAATATAATTAAAAAAAAATATATACATACATACATACAGTTTGACAGTGGAACACATAGGACACAATAAAGCATGAGCAAATATGTTATATGAGATATGTTACTTCTCAAATGCACATACCAGTTAATAAATGATCATTCATATTATAAAACATACGCACTAACACTGCCCATAGCTCATTTTGCCTTGCAGTCCTTTGTACATTGCACTTAAAATTTCTGGCAGTAGAATTGTAAGACAGAATCTCGGTAAGCTACACTTTCAATGTGCTCAATTTTTGCATAAAGGTTTGTGTAGTTAACAATTTGATAAGAGGGTAGTTATGTTGAGCCTCAGCACCTATACATCATTTTCAATCATAACTAAGGCAGCAGGGATGAAAACAAAGGCTATATGCATACAGAACAACCAAGCAAACAAGAGCTCTTTTAGAGGTGGAGGAGGATGTAGAAGATACCCACAAGGAGAAAGGCAGAACATAAAAATCCAAAGACAATAGATGGATATACAAATCTAGCCTCAGACGCTAGCATTATGATGTTTAAGCACTAACTAGTGTAGCATGTTTTACAGCATGAGCAGTAAATACAAGCTCATGAGGTGGAAAGAGTGGCAGTGCATAATAAGCAAAGAAGATGAACTCTAGATAAGAAATATGGAACAAGTATAAGCCTGGAATTCAGGATATGAAAGGGGTCCACCTGGACAATAACACCTGAACATAAACCTGGGAAGCAGACAAGGTGACTGGAACAGAACTGAACCTAAACATGGGGAGTGAATGATTCAGCCACAGCAACAAGCAATGAAGACAAACAACAAACCCTAAATAAGAATTTTGTAAGACTGAGAAAACCCAAGGTCAATGCAAGTACATATTAAGCAAAGATCCAGAGAAAGCATTTTGAAAAAAATAATGGAAGAAATAATTGAAATTTAACAATGTTATGAGGAAATGTTTCCGAATTAAATGAAAATGCAAAATGTTGTTAATTAATGTATTTATTGACATTTGTTTACTGGAAAACTCCAACTGGCCATAGGTGACCTTTTTCAGTGGAGGCTCGGGGAGAAAACCTCCAAGGTAACAACTTTAATGCAATCAATATTTACAATAACAAATTTTATAATGCAGTTACAGTGCATGCACAGCACTGGAGTCAGTATAATAACAATTGCATTGATATTTACAAATATTAATATATAACATTGCATTGAGAATGTACAGAGAGAAGAGTGATGCATAAGATAGGTAGGAGTAATTTAAGAAATACATTAGAGTGCGAAAAGGATGGACATGGCTGTGGTGAATATGTATTTTAACAAGAGGGAGGACCATAGGGTGACATACAAGAGTGGAGGAAGATGCACACAGCTGGATTATATCTTATGTAGGAGGGCCAGTTTGAAGGAGATTGGAGACTGTAAAGTGGTGACCGGAGAAAGTGAAGTTAGGCAGCATAGGATGGTGGTTTGTAGGATGACGTTGGTGATCAAGAAGAGGAGGAGGAGGAGTGTGAAGGCAGCACCAAGGATCAGATGGTGGAAATTGAAAAAGGGTAATTGTAAGGTGGAGTTCAGGGATGAGTTAAGGCAGGCGCTGGGTGGCAGTGAAGAGTTACCAAATAGCTGGGTAACTACAGCAGAGCTTGTAAGGGAGTTGGCTAGAAAGGTGCTTGGTATCACATCTGGACAGAGGAAGGATGACAAGGAGACATGGTGGTGGAATGACGAAGTACAGGAGAGTATATAGAGAAAGAGGTTGGCAAAGAAGAAGTGGGATTGTCAGAGAGATGAAAGTAGACAGGAGTATAAGGAGATGAGTTGCATGGCAAAGAGAGAGGTGGCGAAGGCTAAGGATAAGGCATATGAAGAGTTGTATGAAAGGTTGGACACTAAGGAGGGAGAAAAGGACCTGTACCGATTGGCTAGACAGAGGGACCGAGCTAGGAAAGATGTGCAGCAGGTAAAGGTGATAAAGGATAATGAGGGAAACATACTCACAAGCGAGGGGAGTGTGTTGAGGAGATGGAAAGAGTACTTTGAGGGGTTGATGAATGAAGAGAATGAGAGGGAGAGAAGGTTGGATGATGCAGGGATAGTGAATCATTAAGTACAATGGATTAGCAAGGAGGAAGTAAGGATAGCTATGAAGAGAATGAAGAATGGAAAGGCTGTTGGCCCAGATGACATACCTGTGGAAGCATGGAGGTGTTTAGGTGAAATGGCAGTGGAGTTTTTAACCAGATTGTTTAATGAAATCTTGGAAAGTGAGAGAATGCCTGAGGAATGGAGAAAAAGTGTTTTGGTACCGATTTTTAAGAATAAGGGTGATGTGCAGAGCTGTAGTAACTACAGAGGGATAAAATTGATCAGTCACAGCATGAAGTTATGGGAAAGAGTAGTGGAAGCAAGGTTAAGAAGGGACGTGATGATTAGTGATCAGCAGTATGGTTTCATGCCAGGAAAGAGCACTACAGATGCAATGTTCGCTCTGAGAGTGTTGATGGAGAAGTACAGAGAATGTCAGAAGGAGTTGCATTGTGCTTTTGTAGACTTGGAGAAAGCCTATGACAGGGTGCCTAGAGAGGAGTTGTGGTATTGTATGAGGAAGTCAGGAGTGTCATTGAAGTATGTAAGAGTGGTACAGGATATGTATGAGGGTAGTGTGACAGCGGTGAGGTCTACTGTGGGAGTGACAGATGCGTTTAAGGTGGAGGTGGGGTTACATCAAGGAATAGCTCTGAGCCCTTTCTTATTTGCAATGGTGATGGACAGATTGACAGACGAGATCAGACAGGAGTCCCCATGGACTATGATGTTTGCAGATGACATTGTGATCTGTAGTGAGAGTAGGGAACAGGTGGAGGAGACCCTGGAGAGATGGAGATGTGCTCTAGAGAGAAGAGGAATGAAGGTCAGCAGGACTAAGACAGAATATGTCTGTGTGAATGAGAGGGAGGATAGAGGAATGGTGAGGATGCAAGGAGTAGAGGTGGCGAAGGTGGATGAGTTTAAATACTTGGGATCAATAGTTCAGAATAATGGTGAGTGTGGAAGAGAGGTGAAGAAGAGAGTTACAGGCAGGATGGAGTGGGTGGAGAAGAGTGTCAGGAGTGATTTGTGACAGATGAGTACCTGTAAGAGTGAAAGGGAAGGTCTACAAGAGGGTAGTGAGACCAGCTATGGTATATGGGTTGGAGACAGTGGCATTGACAAAAAGGCAGGAGTTTGAGCTGGATGTGGCAGAATTAAAGATGCTAAGATTTGCGCTGGGTGTGACGAGGGTGGACAGGATTAGGAATAAGTATATTAGAGGGTCAGCCCAGGTTGGAAGGTTTGGAGACAAAGCCAAAGAGGCACGATTACGTTAGTTTGGACATGTGCTGAGGAGGGATGCTGAGGACATTGGGAAAAAGATGCTAAGGATGAAGCTACCAGGTAACAGGAAAAGAGGACGGCCTAAGATAAGGTTTATGGATGTGGTGAGAGAGGACATGCAGGTGGTTGGTGTGACAGAGCAAGATGCAGAGGACAGGAAGAAATGGAAACAGGTGATCTGCTGTGGCGACCCCTAACGGGAACAGCCAAAAGAGGATGATGATGATTAGAGTGAGCTATTAGAGGGGCTAAGTAAGTTTAAATGTTAATAGAGAAGCAGCAATTTGTAACATTTTGGGAAAAAAATAAGAAAACTAATACTATTTTTTTAGTATTATTTATGTTTTGCTGACTGGGGTAAAACCACTAGGCTAGCAATCTCTTTTCAGGGGAGATTCAACATGATATTCATACTGACTAAGGGAAGTTTGTCCAGCAATATTCTCCTACTCTTTTCAAGAAATGCTGTGGAATCTTTATGGCCACCTAAGTAAGGTACCACCGGTTTTATGTCTCATCCAAAGGACACCACACCCAAGACTGCAGTACTACCACCCACACCCCTATGCACACAGCACTTCAAGTAATGAAAAATGAGTCCACACACCTTCCATGAAAATAACACCCACAGTGTTCTGCTCTTCCAGCACCAAAGGCAAGTATGTTACCTGTTGATCCACTCACACTACTATATGTGCCACAAAAATGAAAGTTACTCACCATAACGATAGGTCTGTTAAAAAAGGTACATTTGTAATAACAATGTAAGATTGCTACCTCTGCAGCAATTCTGCTTAACAGATAAAACTTTCCCAGGATACCAAATCATTCTTCACTCACAATATACTGCTCCTTTCCATTTCCTATCAAAGCAAAGAATTCCAACAAAGACGCAACTCATAATGCTAACAGAAAAGTTAGAGCACGAGAATGTGGAAGGAGGTCAGGCTGGTTCTACAGATAAGCCTCAACTAGCCCATTTAACATTAAGGTAAGTACCCGCTATCTTTTGTAACAATGTAGGACACTAGGCCTAGTAAGGTAGGCACCCACCATCTTTTGTAACAATGTAGGACACTGTCCCTAGCTACATCAAATGAGTGGTCTCCTTATGGGAATACACCCTTGGTCACTGTGGCTTTAAAAGGCAGGCATGACCTAGAAATAATGTCCAGCATGTAGCTTTCTGCAAAGGTATACCAGACCAAGCAGCTGATGCACAGATTGCTTCCTCTACTTTTCACTAGCGTTAAGTTGACTGAGACATTAACCAGATGAAGCAAATCATTTGTAGTTTAACTCAGAAAGGGTGTTATTTCAGTGGGGAAAGTCCTCTTGCATCCTTTATACCCCCTCTTCCCCCTCTCTCTCTCTCCCTCTCTCTCTCTCTCTATATATATATATATATATATTATATATACACTAACTTGATAGTTGCACAACTGTCAAGAACAAAGAAGAAACCCAACCACTTTAAATCACTACCACACAGCAAATAAAAAAGCCCCCTAGCAGTGATTTTCTATGTAAAAAATTCATCAGGAGTTGAAAATTGGGGAATATAAATTTGCTGATTAAAAACTCATCCACTTTGCGTGTGCCCACATGTATGGAAAGAGCAGAGATTTCATCTTTGTAGGCATCTGAAAAAGGTGGCACATGTGGACACAGCTCTAGACAGAAGCACTTCAGGCATCGATGGCAAGTGCTTTGTCACAATTTGTATTGCACTAGCAAATGTATTTTGAAAACCATCTGCATCCTGACCCCTTCTTCCTTTGGGAAGGAAAATCAAGGATGATCATCCTTAAGAATGGAATGCATGCGATCCACAAAGCACCTGAGCTGTCTGTGAGCAACAATACGAAAATCAAGGATGATCATCCTTAAGAATGGAATGCATGCGATCCACAAAGCACCTGAGCTGTCTGTGAGCAACAATACGAAAATCAAGGATGATCATCCTTAAGAATGGAATGCATGCGATCCACATAGCACCTGAGCTGTCTGTGAGCAACAATACAGTAAAGTGAGAGATCCTCCTGACTTTCATAGTTTGTATCAAAGGTGGGAAGATGAACTGCATGACACAGATTGGTCTCTGTGGTCACTTCTGGCATAAAGGAAGGATAAGTGCATAGTAAAATCTGCACTTTGAAAAAAAATACAAATAAAGAGACAGAACAGACAAAGCTTGTAGCTTATAATTTCTTCAGGCTGATGCGACAGCCACTACAACAATTTCTTCCAGGAAGTCAGTTCAAACAGAAGTAGGGTAAGGCACTCTAACATAAAATTAATATCCCAGATGACTTCCAGTATGGCTCAGTGCAAATAAAACATTAAAACTCGCACTTCCATGGCAGCGTACTAATTATAAGTTTTAGTAAGACCTTCTAGTGTGTGATTTTCCTCTGAGGCTTTGCAGAGATAGAAAGAGGTTTTATGATGAAGAAAAAGGTACCCAGGAGAAGTAAAATTAAAATGTTCCTAGACGAAAAGACACCAATGATGGCAGGCAAGGAAGAGATGCAAGATGGGAAAGCTACCCAGGAAACAATATGGGCTGAAATCAAGGATGTCAAAAGGACTTTGTTAGAAAGCATGGCTACACAAGAAGACAGCATGGAAGAAGTGATAGACGATCTGAATGAGCATGCTACAGTTATTCAAGACATTTTATCAGTGAATGAGGAGCTTAAAGCTTGAGATGATGCAGCAGAAGTGAGGGCTGTAGATACGGAGGCCCATGCTAGAAGAAACAAACTTAAACATAAATGGGATCCCTGAACAAATGGAGGAGTCAGACTATATACAATTTATGAAACAGTTACTGGGGAAGTGGGCTGACATTCCCAAAGAAGAAATAAAAATAGAAAGAGCCCACAGGACTGCATGGTGACTGGAAGGGGGCACTGCAGTAAATCCAGGTCAATAATTCTTAGACTGCAGACATTTGAGCAAAAGGTAAGACTGTTGAAGGAGTTTTGGCAGCCTAGAAAGAAGCTGAGTGTAGGAAATGTAACAGTGTATGTTGATTAAGACTATTCTTGTAAGACCAGATCTAAATAGAATGTTATGTGGCTTGAAATCAGATTGTGCCGAGAGAAGGGGCTGAGATAGAAGACAATATACCCAGCCACACGTTCAGGGTATAACTAGAGCATTTACTGGTTGAAAAGAAGCAACAGATTTTGTCAAGAAACTAGTAAATCTGAGAATCAGTGAGGAACCAAACCCACCAAAAGTGCAGGACTTGAGTAACGAGAGTGAGAAGCAGAAGGCGCCACCTGCAGTTGAGGGTACAGACCATTTTCCACTATTCCAAAGGCAAAAGAGATTAAGGAAGTGAGTAGAAAAGATAGAAGAATGAAGGAAGAAGGAAGCAGCAGATGGAGGAGAAGTAAAAGAGAAGAGAAGATGGACTGTTAAGTATGAAGGTTATAACAAGAAGTTATAAATGCATAGACTGCATATATTTTACTGGACTGGTATTGAAAGTTTTGGGAATTGGTAAGCTGACAAGGACTGCACTAGAGGAAGATTAAGAGTTTATAAAAGAAAAAGATGGATATGAACTGTGAGAGACTGCATTAAGGAAAGGATTGTAACCATCGGGAAAGTTTGACTGGAACAAATGGTTTGCCAGAGGAGTATATGGTCGACAATGAAGAGCTGATATATATGAAATGTATGGACATGATCTTTACCTTAATTTTGTCTTACTTAACATATCTTTATATCTTTTTCTCTTTGTTGCTGTTTCTGAGTTTTATGTTGTGGGCCTGCCAGTTTATAAGGATTCACCTTGCTTGTGGATTGATTCTGACCAAGTGGGTGGTTTTGAAATGATTGGCACACAGAGACGGGTGGGATTAACACTTGGTGGCTAGTGACACTAGTTTAGTGATGGAACAAACTAAAAGAATGTAAGAGAGGGAGTGTACTAAAATGACTAAGTGTTCTAAACATATGGCCGAAAAAATTGTAAGATGCAGTTACAGAGTCTAAAGTTGATTAGTCATGGATGGCTCAGTCATGATTAGATTGCACGGACACTCTCTTTGCCTTTATTTTGTTTTATTTAACATATCTTTGTATCTTTTTGTTGCTATTGCTTAGTTTTACGTTGTGGGGCCTGCTAGTTTATAAGGATTCACCTCGCTTGTGGATCGATTCCAACCATGTGGGTGGTTTTGGAATGACTGACATACAGACAGGGGTGAGATTAATATATGGGGGCTAGTGATACCAGTTTAGGGGTGGAACAAACTAAGAGAAAGCAAGAAAGGTAGGGTATCAAAATGACTAAAACACTCTAAACACATAGTTGAGGAAAATTATACAATGCAGTTACAGAGTGTGAAGTTGACTAGCATGGGATGTTTCTGTCACAATCAGATTATGGATTTTGCAATTTTGAGTGCAAAATTAGAAGAGGAGAAGTTTATGGTCAAGTTTGGGTGAATATAGGATCGTTATATACGAGTTAAACTTAAGTAGTTAATACATAAAGTTCACCTCTATTATACACATCATGTGCATTTCAGTTCTAGTAATGCTGTAAATGGATTGAGAGGTGAGTCAGACTCACATAGAAAAAAAGTGCAGTTACTTACCTAGTACCTATGTCATTACGAGCAGCTAACCGGAAGGTGTATCCAATGGCAGAACACAGCTTAGTTAATTTACAGTGCTTCAGGTTCCCAAAATAACACTCTCTGAAACCACTATTTCTTTTTCCCTGCAGGAAAAAAAAAAAACAGTGACTTCCTTTGCAATAAATGATCCTAAGAGAAACTACACTGTATACATATAAAATGCTTTATACGAAAAACTTACAGAGATTTGTTAATAGTCCCAGGGTTTAAGGGGGATACTCATGGCATGCAGAACCCAAATTTGTGAAAACACATCAAAGACTTCATTAATCATTACTTTTGTATCTTAACTAATATACTTAACCAAAACTACACAAGCTGTCCGTTTTACATCTTCTAGGTCATTGGTACTCTCCGTGGTTTCCTTATGTTGGTATCATAACACTAAAATCTGCATTTGTCAGTTTTTCAACAAAATAAAAATATGGTCTGAAGGAGTGATGTCAAGGAAAGGAAATTCCAAAGCAAGGCGACTGTAGTGTAACAACTGATAAATACAGTATAAGCATAAATCCTCATTTCCTCCATCCTGCCAGTTTACTGAACTTCATAGGTTGGTTCATAGGTTGGTACTAGGCTATCTGCCCTAGGGCATTTATAAGCCTAGCCAGAATGTGTTGGCGTTCGCCTCCCTTTTAGACTAGATTCCTGAGCCTCTGTCCAGCAGGGCCATAGAAGTGATCCCAGGAGCAAATTTACGATTTCCGATCCACTCATCAAAATTTCTCTTTAAGAGGGTCAGCAAGGGGCTCTGCCTAATATGGACTGGGATTCTATTCCAGAGCGCGGGAAGCCTTTGGGATATGAATCTATCCCTCCAGCATGTCCTATTTATTGTTGTGCTAAGGTTTAAATCCCTGGAGCGTGTAGCTCTAATGGATTTGGTTTTCTTGAGGTGGAGCATGTCCAACAATTCCAGGTTAGACATGGCCTTGTATGTCAGGCAGAGATCACCTCTGAGTAGGCGGTAAGCAACTGAGTAGAGCTGGAGTTTCTTTAGTCAAGCTGCATAGGGCATCTGTTTGAGGCCTACGATCCTCTTGGTGAGGTATTTTTGAGGTCTCTCCACCTGTTGCAGGTGTCGGGTAAGGTACATCCCAAATGGAGCATTGTACTCAATTATGGGCCTGATGAGCGATGAGTAGAGGGGCACAATGACCTCTCTTGATCTAGATGTGAACCCTTTCATGATTAGGTGGGTTATATAGAAGGTTTTTCTAACCACTTTGGCAATGTGATTGTCAAAGGAGAGGTTACTCTCTACTTGGGTCCCCAGATCCCTAATTACTTCTTCCGTATTTAGTGGATTACCTCCTATATGGTAGTTTGTGGGCACCTTTTTTTCCCCAAAGGGGATGACTATGCATTTTTTTGCATTTAGCTTGAGGCCGTGGTTCTGACACCAGGTATCAGTCTCCTTAAGGCCCTTCTGGAGGATGCTTGTGTCAGCCAGGGAGTCGATTATGGCTCCCAGTTTGCAATCATCTGCGAACTTGGTCAGCCACAGTCCTCCCGTGTTTGCCTGTACTTCAGAGAAGTATATACCGAACAAGAGGGGTCCCAGGACTGATCCCTGTGGGACGCCACTTGTAACTGGTTTAGAGTCAGACATGGCACCCACGACTCTGACCATGTGAGCTCTATCCCTGAGCCAGTTTGCAACCCATCTTGTGACATATGGGTTGATATTTAAGATGGTAAGCTTATTTATGATGCCAGTGAGGGGTATTGTTTCGAAGGCCTTTGCGAGGTCTAGGTAGGCTGTGTGGACTACCTTTCCCTCATCTAAGGCTCTGGTAACTGTTTCAAAGAAGTCAACTAGGTTTAAGAGGCAAGATCTGCCCTTAACAATCCGAATTTGGTGGGGTCCAGTGTTTGGAGGTTCCCAAAGTCTTTGTTTATGAGATCCATGATGATGCACTCCATAGCCTTGCAGACCAGGCTAGTCAGGCTTATAGGGCGATAGTTCCCGGGATCCGTTGTGGCGCCACCTTTGTGGAACGGGATCACTGTTGCTGTACGCCATTCTTTGGGTACATAACCTGTGGTAAGGCTGAGTTGGAACAGTGAATTCATGTGAGGGTTTAGTTTATTTTGGAGCTTGTGTAAGACGCAGCCCGGGATACCATCTGGTCTCATTGATGCTGTGTTTTTTACTTTGGAGAGGGCTGCTTTCACCTGTGTGCTTGTGATGTCTGGGGGACTGCATTCTTCTGGGATAGACACAGGCCATTTTGGGGGGGAAGGGGGGGTGAAGTTTGCACTGAACCTGTCTGCCAGGATGCTGGCAATGTCTATGGGTTCAGTGTATTTTGTGCCATTTTGCACCAGCTCAGAGCAGATCTGAGAGCTGCCACCCATGTTCTTGACATAGCTAAAGAACGCCTTGTGATTATCTTTAGAGTCTTTGGTGATTTTTCTTTCGAAGCTGGCCTTTGATGATTTTATGAGGGATTGAAGTTTCTTGCTAGTACTGATCAAGGATGCCTTCCCTTTTTGGGATTTTGCCTTGTCATGTAATAGTTTCCTCCTTCTGTTGTATAGTTTGTTTATGGCCGGGGTCCACCAGACTGGTCTCCTGTTTTTGGAGGAGTGAGTCTTGGTTTTACTTGGGATGGCACGATCCATGCATTCCTGTAGGTGCTCATAGAGTGCATTTGTAAAGGTTCTTGTGTGATTTGGTTCTTAGATTTAGGGACAGAGGCTATAAAATGGGCCATGTTTTACATACGAAACATAATGTAGATAACATGGAGCGTGAGAATCTTCTTCTTCATAAAGCCAAATGCAACAGGGGTGGGGGGCCCCTTTGATTAGTTACTACATACGGACGCAACACCAAGGTACTAATGGATATTGTGCAACACCATTGGAATATTTTGACATCTGACACTAGACTTGGTGAAATTTTGGGCGACAGATGCCATTTTTCCTTCAAGAAAGGTAAAAATCTTGCTGCCTTTTTCAATCATTATAAACACGGTCAACTCCATAATAAGAAAAATACCCAAGTTACTTTGTCAGGTGACCCCTTAATTGGTTGTCACCCTTGTGGTCATTGTGTTCACTGTCCTAGGATTTTAAAAACCAAAAGCTTCAGTAGTCAAAATACCACTCAAGTCTATGAGATTTCATTTTTTGCTAATTGTGTTACTGATTGAGTGGTTTACTTAGCTAGTTGCAATTGTTCAACATTCTACATAGACCAAGCTTCCAGACCTCTTAAATTCAGAATTTCTGAACATCTCAGCGACATTAAACACCATAAAGAAACCAACGCCCTCTATAAACATACAATGACACATAAAAATAATTTTACTATAATAGATAAAATAATGAGACCCAGAAGCAATAAATTAGAGTGGCATGATTTATTAAACGGCATGGAGAAAAAATGGATTGTCAAACTGGGGGGGTGTCTCTTTAAACTAGGGCTTAATGAGCATCTTTAATTGGTCACATGTCCTTTAAATTATGTATATAAAGTATTACTTATTTATCAGACATTAACACTGTTGAAGGCTATGTATCTGTGAAGCCAAAACCAGTCTGTTCCTGCTTTTGTGCTTAGGACACTTCTATAATAAAGGATTTATCTGGTGCTACTGTACGCTGGTCTCTTATTTTTTGTTTACATTAGCCAACCCAAACATCTACAAGGAACTGGACCTGCCTTCTGAGTACCCACTTCTCACTATCTATATCACCATCTCCCATGTCACTAATTTCTACCAGGACATTAGAAACAGATGGACCTTAGTATGTGAACCCACCACCACCAGCATGAGGAAGGTCAGCTAATCCGCTGTTTATTATTCCTTCTTTTCCATGGCAAATCATCATTTGTTAAGGCCATTAACTGAAGCCAGGTCACACACAGCATAGACAGATTGCACTCACCCTTACAAACATCATCATTTGTTAAGGCCATTAACTGAAACCAGGTCACACACAGCACAGACAGATTGCACTCACCCTTACAAACAGGGCACCTTTTTGATGTAAAGATTTTAGTAAAGAAAAAAAAAACAGATGATTAAACTATTTCAGTAATCTTTCACAAATCACGACTCTGTAGGATGTGAATATCATCTTTAAAAAAAGGGGATGAAAAAATAATTTTATTAAAACATTTAAATATAACAAGAAGCAACAGATGAGGAAAAAGCAGTAATTTGTGTTGCCCGTTGGAGTAAATTTCACAAGCACTTCTAAAACACCTTTGCAAAGTCACCCCAATCAAGAAAACAAAATGCAACACTGTTCATATACTTCAGCAATGCTCTTTAAACAGCACACGTAAAAGCAACATTATTCTAATAAAGAAGGTGAAAGTGATATAGCTTTTCTGGATTAGAAGCTACTTACAGGTCTTTTTGATTAAATAACTTATCCAACTGAAGAGTAGCAATCACTTAATACACATACTGGTACATTTTGCTGCTGAGTATACAAGGCATTTCTGATCATCTGAAACCTATAATACAGTGCACAGGGCTTTCTGAAAGCTTCTGTTTCCCTGTCATATTGTTTTGCAGTACTATACTACACTGAGGACCATCTTTGTTTTTCATCTTGCATCTTCTCAATACCAAATCTTGTCTCTGCTTAGAACCTACCTAATTTCCCCTTTACCCAATGGTGCTTCTTCACTCTGAACTCTTGAAAGCAAATATACCTTCCTAGGAAGCCTAGGCAATAAATCTGATCACTTGTATATTTGTTTGTACATACATCAAAAATAGTTCATCTGTTTATTTCATTGTGATTTTTTTTCTTACGGTAATCTAAATATGTTTGATTACGATCAAATTAATACTAATCTGTTTTGGCAGTGTCACTTGGTTTTGCTACTTTCTATTTTGTTAACTATGTAATCCTTTTTTTTGTAACTGGAGCTTTTCTCCTTGGGTCTCCACTGAAAATGGGCCTCTGGCACAGCTGGACCAACCCGGTTAACACATGTCAATAAATAAATAAATAAAATTCTAAAGACAACCAACCACCTGAGTATGTGATTAAGCAGGGAAGTGTTACTTTCTCATTCTAGTAATAATGTAGTACTGTCACAACTTCAGATGTGAATATTAGTTCTTTACATGTGATGCTGCTGTCTGGACAAAATGCAGCCTGGACACATTTTATAAATGCACAATCCCAGGAAGTCATTAAAGTTCCTAAGGATTGCACTTAAAAAGCCCTTCTAGCATAACTTGCCCCTTTGTGATTTTGAAACATGCCACCTGTGATGATTAAGACCTCATTATCAGCTAATTTGCATGTTTTTTGAATTGCAGTTACTACTGCGATAAATGGAGTCGTAACCTACTACCCATGTAGGCAGTGGAATGCCCCCTCCAGTCACTCTCTCACACATGTACACACACACAAATACAAACATGCACACCATAGTCCCTGCAACTGTCCCTACCCTCTCATAACACTTTAGTGCCATTACAGCACTAAAGTACTAGGCCCTGCTGTCAAATGTATTTTCATACCCCCGATCTCCATTACACTGTCAATGCCATTATGGCACTTTAACGAGTCATCCCGGGTGATCTAATTGATCTCCCAGCACTGTTATAAGGTGTGTGCCATTACAGCACTTACCCCTGGTATCCAGTGATCCCTCCCACCCCCCAACTACACTGGTGCCACAGTTTAGAGTATGTCTGGCATCCCCCACATCTCAGTCAAGTTGGTCTGTGTCTTAAAGTACTTAATGGAGTAATCCATAGTGTCTCATGTGCCCTCTCACCCCTCCCAATCTCAGTTGTAACAGTGGTGCCATCACGGCACTTAAACCATTCACTGGTGTCTAGTGTAGCCTCCCACCTCCCGATTATCATTGTAACAGTGCTGCCATCATAGCACCTAAACCATTCACTAGTGTCTAGTGTAACCTTCCACCCACTAATTATCACTGTACAGTGGTGCCATCATGGCACTTAAACTATTTACTGCTGTCTAGTGTAACCTCCCACCCCCTGATAACCATTGTAACAGTGGTGTCATCATGGCACTTAAACCATTTACCGGTGTCTAGTGTAACCTCCCACCCCCTGATTTCCATTGTAACACTGGTGCCATCACAGCACTTAAACGATTCACTGGTGTATAGTGTAAACTCCCACCCCCTGATTACGACTGTAACATTGGTGCCATCATGGCACGTAAAGCATTCCCTGATATTTAATGTCCCCCCACCATCTGATCCCTGATGTAATGTTGGTACCAGCACAGCACTTAAAGCATTCTGTAGTGTCCAGTTAAGCCCTCATCTCTGTAGTAACATTGGTGCTGGTATGGCACTTTGGACATCTGTCCCTGGTGTTTAATGTAGCCCCATGCCACCCTTTGGTCCCTAAAGTAGCACTGGCTGGTACAGGAGTGTATCTCCCCCATCCTTATAGTAATGTTTTTTTTCCAATAAACATCTTTATTAAATTATCACGTATGACACAGGCAATCTTACATTTATATAAATGAAAAACAAACAACACTTACACCACTTTAGTTGCAAACATTATACATCACATACACCTCTGAAACAACTGTAGTTGTAAACATTATACATCACTTATAATCTACCCAGTCATTGTCAGTTAAGCATTTAATGGCTCATTCAAATCCTGCCTCTTAAACCTCATTCCTTCTCTGCATATATTGTTCCCACAATTCCCATTTTTTCTTACGTAGCTTGCTCCTTCCTTTTTCTAAAGATCCCAATTCCAGTTGTTTTATCTACTACTTCTAGTAAGTTGGTCTATACTTTGATTTCCATTTTCTAGTAATTGCTTTTTGGCAGCCACCATAACTAGACTCAGTAAGGCTTTAGTATGTCTAGGCAATTCTGATTCTGTATCACAGCTCAAAAAAATCATCTCCCGAGTCAATCCAATCTGCTCACCCTGCATCTCCGAGAGAGCTGTCCACAGGGAATCCCTAAAGTCTGCCAGCTCATTACACTCCCAAAAATATGTTCCCAGCCACCTCTTTCTTGCCCATCACACCTCCAACATTGGCTATCTACCTGAGGCAAAATTCCTTGTTGTCTACTTGTATAAAAATACCTATGTAAACACTTGCAGGCAAAGTTCCTAAATCTTCTTGACTTTATTGCATATTTGGGAGACATACATATATTCCCACATTGTCTCTTTGTGAATTGCTTATTCAGTCTCTCTTCCTAATCCCTTCTAAGCTCCTCTAATTGATTCTTATAATTATCATGTAATATTTTGTATGCTCTACTAATTATTCCTTTTTTAATGGTGGCTTCTGTTCTAGATTCTATTAAAAACTCCACCAGTCCTGGTCTTTCATGTAAGACCTCCCTATTTCTTTCTCTTTGTCTATACTCTGATATCAATCCTTGATAGGGAAGGCAATCTCTAATCTGCAGTCCAAATAAATTCTTGGCCTCTTCCCATGCTACTACCTTTCCCTTTCTAGTTATTTGATCCCCATACCTTGGCTCCTTTGCCAGTTTTCTCCCATAAACTCTAGCCCCCTCTTGCCTATTATCTGTATCCCTAACCACAGTCACCCCTATCGGCAGAATCTCTTTTCCTCAATTCTTGTGCTAGTTTAGTTCATAGAATGCTCCCTGCTATTTTATGAATATAATACTCTGTATGTTTTTTGTTGATGTTCTTAACAACCTGCATCCAAAATTCCAATCTCTCCTTATTTCTTGAGCTTTCCCCTTGTATCATCATCATTCCTTTCCACTTTGAATTATAGTTTTCTGCTTGTGGTATGTATAAAAGCCTTAACTGTGTTGCTCTAAAGTACCCCCTCAAATTGGGTAATCCTAGTCTGCCTTGTTCTACTGGAAGAATCAGCTTATTCCACTTGACCCTTCCTGTCTTCCCTTCCCAGATAACATTCTTCAACTCTTTTTAATTGGTATCCACAGCTTCTCCTCTGGTTAATAAACATATGCCTGAGCTGTGTATAAGACTAAAGGAACTAAAAACATTTTAATGGCTTGTATCTTAGTATCCATATCCATATAACAAAACTTCCAGTTTCTCAATTTTTGTATTATCTTCTGTTTAGTCTCTTCCCACATATTCTTAGCTGCCACAACACAGTAACTTCTAATCCATACTCCTAAATACTTCATTGTATCATGTCCCCAGAAATATAGATATTGTTGGACCAATTCGTGTGTGGGTGCAAAATCTACTGCTATTGCCTTTGCTTTAGCTTCATTAATTTTGTATCCCGAAAAGATCTGAAACCATCTTAAAATGTTCCATAACACTGTAATGTCCCTTTTTATCCTCATAATAACGTTGATGCCAATACTGCACATTTTTAACTTTCTCCCTTGTGTCCTATGGTTCCCCCACCATTCCCATTTTGATGCTGGTACTAAGACACAGTCAGGCTAGCTATCTGGAATTTTGTAAATAATTCTATGTCATTTGTGAATATTATGTTATGTACTGAGCTTCAAGAATGTAACCACAGCATACTCTGCTGGAACATAAAAGACTAACTTACAAAACTTCAAGAAAATAAGCTGAAATGAAGTGCTTTATGATGTGCTATAAAAGTTAGTTTTATTGCAGCAAGAAGACAAGATGTCTAGAATTGGAGGTTTTTTCTATTGTCTTGGAGAAAAGCATTTACTCTTTTTAAAATGTAAAGTGTTTTACTGCTCTGTGACTTCCTAGCAGCTGCACACCTGAGAGATATGTACTTCTCACACAGAGCTGTTAAAATACTGTTAGTGTCTGTTAGCCTAGGAACTGAAGGCAGGTGACAAAGAGTGATATCATCCAAGCTGACCAGCAGTAATTTGTGTCTTTCGGCTTTTCCTGGTTAGGGGTCACCACAGTGGAACTCCGGTCTGCTAATGATTGGCAGTAGATTTTTACATGCTGGCTTGCCGGGCCTAACACACAACCTTCAACGAAGGAATGCCCATTCACGCATGTCGACACACAGAAGACACTCTGTGACATTAATTTAACAACATTCTCAGAGAGAGAGAGAGAGACTGGGCATTTTGTATCTTGTCTTGGATGTAGAACATCCACTCATCATCATCTGCACTTGTCTTGCTAATAGTAAGTAACTAGGGAAAAGTAATTTCTTTTACTTTTAGAAAGGAATATAGCAAAGATTAGTTTAGATGTTTTCTGCATTTATTTGAGACTGTCCTGCAATGTTGTTTTAAAATATTTCCTGTGATTCTGAACTCTGCAGTTACTGTGTTGATTGAGTATTGTCTTGTTCTTTTATTATTTACTATTAAATATATTTAAAACTATCATTTTGGCTGACATTTGTGAGACATATTTAAGCTCTTAGCGTACTTGCATATGTACTTGGTGGCACTGTACAGGCCACTCCTAAATAGCCTTGCTCTTGGTTACACTTACCATTTGGATAATAGTAATATTACACAGTAGGATTGGTCACCCTTTGTTAAGGGCCTTAAGAAGCTGATAAGGAGGGGTTGGTGGCAGTGATAACTACCTTATAGTCTGAGCAGAAGGGGGCATAACTAGTAAACCTGTGCCAACTTTCCCCAGGTGTGTGTGTTCGTGTGTGTGTGTGTGTTTTGAATATAAATCAAATTTCAAAAGTGTGGGTGTGCCAGACAGGGAATCTGTATACTGAGACACAATGTTACTGTACAGAGAGTGGACTCCAGAGGGAGGGCTAGAGGGTGAGAGAATACAGCAGTTGGCAGTGCCCAGTGTCTACCATCTAGTACTTCTATCCATAGCCCATGGTATTTCCTTTGCAGGTCATATGGGCATAAAGCATACAAAGAGATGCATTATGCAGAACTTCTATTGGCCAGGGATTTCCAGAGATGTAACAGGATACTGCAGGTCCTGTCAGCAGTGCCAAAACATAGGCAAGGCAGGAGACAAGGTGAAAGCTCCTTTGATGCCTTTGCCTGTGATTGCGGAGTCATTTCAGAGGGTAGTTACGGATATTGTGGAGCCTCTGAGTACCCCAAGTTCTACAGGGAAAAAGTATATCCTAGTGGTAGTAGATTATGCTACCAGACACCCTGAGGCAGTGGCTCTTTCCTCCATTGAGGCAGAAAAGGTGTCAAATGCTTTGTTAGATATTTTTAGTAGGGTAGGTTTCCCAAAAGAAATACTGACTGTCAGAGGTGCCAATTTCATGTCAGACCTGTTGGCTTGCCTGTGGAAGTACTGTGGGGTGATGCACCTAAAGACCACCCCCTACCATCCCCAGACTAATGGTCTTGTTGAGAGCTTAAACTCTACACTCAAGATGATATTATGGGCATTTGCAGACCAGTTTAAGAGGGAGTGGGAAAAATATTTGCCCCATCTGTTGTTTGCTTACAGACAGGTGCTCCAGGAATCCACATGAGTTGTTGTATGGGCATAGGGTGAGGGGACCTTTAGACTTGATTCGAGATGAGTGAGAGGATGACTGTGAATCCTACAAGAAGTCTGTTGTGGCATATGTCCTAAACCTCAGGACAAGGCTCAGGGAACACACTCATGGGCTTGGCCCAGGAAAACATGGCAGAAGCCCAACAGCTGAAAAAGGTCTGGTATGACAGGAATTCTCGAGCTAGAGGGTATATGCTATAGGGCAGCAGGTAATGCTTCTCATTCCTATCAGACACAACACGCTGCATGCAGCTTGGGAGGGACCCTACAAGGTGGTAAGGAAGGTCAGTGATGTTAACTTCATGGTAGAACTGCTATGCAGGAGGCAGGGGCACAAATTGTACCAAGTTAACATGATGAATCCATACCATGATAGGGAGGCCTTTGTGCTGAGTATTTGCAGTGGACGGCAAGAGGAGTCTGAGGGGGATCTGGTGACTGATCTCCTCAGTGAGGCTCAGACTGACACCTCTGTAGAAGGGGTAGCAATGTCCCAGCAGCTATCTCCTACCCAGGTTCGAGAAATCCAAGCAGTATTACAGGATTCTGGGGATAAGTTCACTGGGAAACCAGGGTGCACCTACCTGGTGCAGCACCATGTCGTTACAAGACCCCAAAGGACTATTAAGCAGGTTCCTTATAGGGTGCCTGAGACAGTCAAACAGACTTTGAGGGAGGAGATACAGAAAATGTTGCAGGTAGGGGTAATTCAGGAGTCCAGCAGTCCCTGGGCTTCCCCAGTGGTGCTGTTACCAAAGAAGGATGGCAGCACCAGGTTCTGTGTGTACTACAGGAAATTAAATAGTCGCACATAGTCAGATGCTTACCCCATGCCTAGGACACATGAAGCCCTAGAGCAGCTGGGTGGGGTTAAGTATCTTACCACTATTGATCTTACCAAGTACTACTGGCAGGTGCCCCTGACTCCCAGGGCTAGAAAGAGGTCAGCCTTTGTGACTCATTTTGGCTTGTATGAGTTCACCAAGATGTCCTTTGGGATGTAAAATGCCCCATCGACTTTCCAGAGGCTGGTAGATTATATCCTAGCAGGAGCAGGAGATTTTACCCTTGTTTACCTAGATGATATTGCCATCTACAGCCATTCTTAGCAAGAGCACCTTCAACATGTCAGGGAGGTGCTGGGCAGACTACAGAGGGCAGGGTTGACCATTAAGCCCAGCAAATGTCAGGTGGGTGAGGCAGAGGTCTCCTACCTGGGACATAGAGTGGGGAGTGGTGAGATCAGGCCAGAACCTGCCAAAGTTGAAGCTATTCAAGCATGGCCTGCTGCTGTTACCAAAAAGCAGGTGAGGGCATTCTTAGGGACAGCAGGGTACTACAGAAAGTTCATCCCCAGTTATAGTACCATAGCTGCTTCCCTCACAGACCTGAAAAGGGAAAAAGCCAGATAAGGTAGTGTGGACCGCAGCATGTGAGCAGGCATTCCAGAAGCTTAAAAGAGCTTTGGGAGGGCCCCCTGTGTTAGCCAGTCCAGATTACTTCAAAGAATTTATTGTGAAGGTGGATGCTTCAAACCATGGGGTGGGGGCTGTACTTAGCCAGGTTTCCTCGGTCGGAGAAGAGCACCCAGTGCTATATCTCGGTCATAGGCTCCAAACCAGGGAGGAATGCTATGCCATTATATAAAAGGAATGCTTAGCCATGGTCTGGGCACTACAGAAACTTCGGCCTTATCTGTATGGAAGGAAATTCACTGTAGTTACAGACCACAATCCCTTAACATAGTTACATTTAGCCAGCCAGCAAAATGCCAAGTTACTAAGGTAGAGCCTAGGGTTGCAAGCATATGATATGTCAGTGCAGATGGGCTCTCAAGACAGGGAATGGGGAAAGGTATTCCCAGATAAGCTAAAACCTCTCAAGCAATGTTTCTCAAGGGTCACTTATAAAACTAGCTTCGGTTTTAGGGGGGCAGAGAAATATGACACTGCCAGCCCAGCTATCTGGAATTTTATAAATAATTCTATGTCATTTGTGAATATTGATTTGATTGATAGTGAACTGTATGTTATGTACTGAGCTGCAAGAATGTAACCACAGCATACCCTGCTGGAACATAGAAGACTAACTTACAAAACTTCAAGAAAATATGTTGAAATTAAGTGCTTTACGATGTGCTATAAAAGTTAGTTTCATTGCAGCAAGAAGGCAGGATGTCTAGAGATAGAATTTTTTTTCAGTTGTCTTGGAGAGAAGTATTTACTATGTTTAAATCTAAAGCGTTTTATTGTTCTGTGACTTTCTAGCAGCTGCATATCTGAGAGATAAGTACATCTCACACAGAGATGTTAAAATTCTGTTAGTATCTGTTAGCCTAGGAACTGAAGGCAGGTGACAAAGAGTGATGTCATCCAAGCTGACTCAGCAGTAATACGTGATATTAATTTAACAATGTTTTCAGAGAGAGACAGATTGGGCATTTTAAATCTTTTCTTGGACCTAGAACATCTGCTCATTATCATCTGCACTTGCCTTGCTAATAGTAACTAGGGAAAAGTATTTTTTTAGATATAGATGGGAATATAGTAAATATCAGTTTAGATATTTTCTGTATTTATTTGAGACTGTGCTGCAATGTTGTTTTAAAATATTTCCTGTGATTCTGAACTCTGCAGTTACTGTGTTGATTGAGTATTATTTTGTTCTTTTATTATTTATTATTAAATATATTTAAAACTATCTCTGTGACTGACATTTGTGAGACATATATAAGCTCTTAGAGTACTTGCATATGTATTTGGTGACATTATACAGGCCACTCCTAAATAGCCTTGCCCTTGATCACACTTACCATTTGGATAATAGTAACATTACACAGTAGAAGTGGTCACCGTTTGTTAAGGGCCTTAAGTAGCTGATAAGGAAGGGTTGGTGGCAGTGATTACTACCTTATAGTCTGGGCAGAAGGGGCCATAGCTAGTAAACCTGTGCCAGCCTTCCCCAGGTGTGTGTGTGTGTGTGTGTGTGTGTGTGTGTGTGTGTGTGTGTGTGTGTGTGTGTTTGTATATAAATCAAATCTCAAAGTATGTGTGTCAGCTACTCGGGAGTGACGCAAAGCACTGGTTGGACAGAGAGGGTGCTGGAGGTCTTGGTTTGACCCCTCATCCGAGATCTTAACCCTATAGCTGTGCCAGTGGGGTTTTTATTGGGGGTCTGGAGAAAGAAGCAGAAACCAGCCCCAGACTGACTGTGATCACTGTGTGCTCTTAAGGGAAACTGTGCTTTTCTGTGTGTGCACTTGTCATCCTCCCATTGTGTACATCTCTCTCTGTTGCCAGTGGTGAGGATTGAGACTCCTTGATTACTGGGTCAGTGCAGGGACATCACAGGTACCATTATGGCACTTTCAAAGTAAGGCCTAGAATGTAGAGGTACCCCCACCACATTCGTGCCTGGCACGTGAACACAGGCAGGTACCACAACATATAGAAGTGGGCCATGCTGATCTACATAGCCGAGCGCTTTCTTGAGTCCCTCAGTAATGTAGATGATGACTTCCTGGGGGGGGGGGTTCCGGCGAGACAGCACATGGCTATTTGGCATACACCTATTCCCCTAGAATGCTTTATTAAGCATTTAACACAGCCTTGGGGCTAGTCTTTTGTAGTGTTGCATGTTTTCATGTTGGAGAGCTGTGTAGTACTGCATAGAGATGCTTGCTGAATACCAAAAAGGTACTGCGACATGTACACGGACGTATACACGTCATGGTACCTTTATGAATTCAGCCTATTATGTTAATGGGCGAATCGTGAGTGGGATGCATGAGTAGTCAGTATGCACCTAGGTGCAGTAAGACATGAGAGCACTCAAGATGTTGAGGAAGGGAGACAGCAGCATAGTGTTGGGGTCATATGGACAAATGGGCTGTCAAAAAAAAAATGTTAATGTGGCAGGAGATAGATACAGACAGAAAGGAGATGGATGATAACACAGGGTTCTGAATTTAACATTTTCTAAAGTGCTACCTGCACCAAAAGGTCAGAGTGGATAACGAATGACAATGACTGACAACAGTAGGAAGCACAGGAGAAGGGTTTGGGACAGGTAGGAGAAGTGGAGATGAACTGGCAGTGTTATCTGCTGCAGTTCAAAGATGGACTCCACCTTTCACCAGAGGAGGCATAATTGTCCAAATATAGGTAAAATATGAAAGTTTCCTGAGTGTATATTTAAACTATGGCAGACATGGAGAGGGCATGTGAACCGATCAGATGATGTGAACAGCATCCAAGCAGAAAGGTGACAGAGAAAGTGGACACAGAATGTAATAAACAAGAGTGACCATAATATGGCCTACTAGTAATATATTACAAAGCAAACAGTTTTGGAAGGAAGGTAGAAAAGCTGCAAGTTGCAGGTATCACAGAAAAATAATGACTTATCAGGTTGTGAAGTATGGAAATGTCAGGTATAGGCTATTAAAAATGAAAAGAGTTGGGAGGGGAGGAAGAATGAATCTATAAAAGGAACTGCAGCAAATGTGAGGTTAGCCACAAAGAGAAATGCTAGAAAGAATCAAGGGTGACGTGAAGTTGTAACTAGAGTAAACATAGTAGTTGTTAAAAAAAGGAAGGGGAGGTTCTGGTGGACTGATACAGTGTATAATCCCTGCTAAACCAAAGAAGGAGGAAGGCACTAATGGAGAGAAAAGGGCACCATCTAAGTGAAAGACAGTTACATAAGATAAAACTGAGTACATGTATATAAGAGTATGCTCTTTGCTAGGTGGAATATGGTAGCTCCACAGCAAAAATGGTTGAACTACTTCATACCTCTGAGATTGTAATGCAACCTACTGTTTGATGCTTACTGTTTAGCAGAACATATTGTTATGGATAATGGCACAGAATTTACTGCAGAACAGGTTTGTTGATTCACCCAACAAAATGGAATGGTCTATTCCTCTACTGTATAGGGGTAACCTCATTCAAATGGATTAGCAGAAGGGTTGACACACATTTAACAATGGAATGAAAAAATGCCACAGTGCTTGATGTGAAAGATAAAAATGTCTTTATTTCTGACACAGTACAGAACAAGAACTAATTGTTCTAAGTGTTAATCACCTGCAGACATAATCCTTAACAGCCATGTTTGTACCAGACTTAACCTAATCCAAACAAACCGGAGTGTTGCTGTGAGAAAGAAACATAATTTTCATAAACATCAGCATGATAAACATGCAATGTACAGATTGTTAATGAAATGGGATTCTGTGTACATTTTAATATATAACCAGTGGGAGCAGAAAGGGCTCAAAAATAAACCTCAGGTGTAATAGCTGAACAGGTCCTGTTTAATTTTTTGTTGAAAGAACAGAAACTGGTATCACTTACAAAAGGCAGTTATCAACCAAGGGACACATTGACTAATGTCATTCTTCATTCTGAATAAGTGAGTTCAAATACAGACAGAATGGATAATTGCATTGAAAGCTTACTTAGGGGTGGAAGTGATCTATGCACTTAACAAAAAAAGAAGTTATGTCTTACCATAATGTTCCATCTGCGTTGCGCATCTTCTTTCATTCATCACTGATGTGTTCAGCTCTGAACCCTCGAAACTGAGTCAGCCTCTTTACCAAGCTCGTGCCAGCCAAAAAAACTCTTTTGAGTTAAGTCTCTACCCAGAATGCCCTTCTCCCTGTTACCTCAGATTGAGTTTGCTACAGAAAGAGAAGTAAAGCTGAGGCCACTTCTGCGCAAAAACCCTAGGACACCACTTAAACCCAAAGCATCCTCCAACAGCCTTTGGAGGGGGAAGGAGGGTGGGAAGTGATGAATGAAAGAAGAAGAACAACACAGATGGAATGTTATGGTAAGACATAACTTCTTTATCTGATGTTGTTAATCTTCTTTCCATTCATCACTGATGGGACAGAATCTCAAGCTACCTTGAGGTCCATAGACGGCCCTTATGGAAGAACATTCCTGAGTACCATTGAGCCGAAGGCAGCTCGCCCTCTGGAGACCAAGTCCGACTTGTAATGATTCATAAAGGTATGAGGCTTAGCCCAAGTGGCTGCTGCGCAGATGTCATCCACAGAAGCCCTGGAATGGAAAGCTACAGATGTTGCCATAAATCTAGTGCAGTGAGCTTTAACTTTTGGCATAGGTTTGTTACTGCGGGAATAGATGAAGTGTATGCAGTCCCTTAGCCATTTAGACAATGTAACCTTGGAAATAGCCTCTCCCATTCTGGGCCCAGAAAAAGAGATGAACAGCTGTTCAGATTTACGGATAGGTTTGGTCCTGTCTAGGTAAAATCTCAATTGTCTATGTACGTCTAAGGAGTGAAGGCAGTACTCTCCTTTGTTGGCAAAATTCGGAAAGAACACAAGTAAATCAATGGTCTGGTTTATGGAGAATTCAGAAACAACTTTGGGAAGGAAGGATGGATTCGTCTGAAGTGATACTCTGTCTTTACAAATGACAAGATAGGGCCTCTTAATACACAAAGCATGTAGCTCCGAGACCCTTCTGGCAGATGTGATGGCTACTGAAAACAGGATTTCCAAGACAAAAACTTTAGGTCACACTTCTCAGAAGGTTCAAAAGCTTTTTGAGTCAAAGACTGAAGGACTAAAGTGAGGTTCCGTGGTTCCATAGGCTGTCTGACAGGAGGCCTGATATGAGAGGTTCCCTTGAGGAAGGCCTTGAAAAGGCGTAAAGAGATGAGGAGCACCATCTATACCATTGTGGAAATTAGAAACTGCTGTTAGGTGTACTCGTACAGTAGAGGCAGAGGCTCCGTTATCAAAAAACTTAGCCAGTTATTGAAGTACCGAAGTTATTGGATCCGAATAAGGGTTTAGCCTGTTATCCTTAGACCAGACGGAGAACCTTTTCCATTTAAGAAACAACACGAATTCCACACTGATAAAATTTAATAGAAAAAACAGTCTTAGCGCCTCAGCCACAACAGCCTTCAACGAGTACAAAAATTTAATGAAAACACACTCCCATATATATAATAAGTAATCAATCAATTAAGCACAATTAAAGCTCCAGTTGGTTCCAGCTGGTCCCCAGGCTCCGATGGTTTCTTCCCAGCCTACAGGTGTTACTGGCATTCCAAAAATTGCTAAACCTACACCTTTATCTAATGGTGAGCCTATCTCTGCTGAGTGTACTTTTAAATTTATGGAAGATAGAAAGCAGAGATATCACAACCGATTTGGAGCTCTTGGTGGTAATTCTTCTGGTATGTTTTCCCAGGAAATACAGGACAATGTGGATAGTTTTGAAAAATTAATCTTTCGAGAAACGCGTTGCCACTTTAATCTCTTGGGACTTATCAGATATGCTGAATTAAATATTGCTCCTCGAGGGTTAAGGGCTTTCAAAAGCCCAGCAACTCCTTTTGATATCTCTGATACTAATGACTTAATGTTTAAAGATCTGTGGCTAGCTGCGGCACATACTTGTGCTATGGAATGGGTTAACATCTTAGTGGAAAGGGAGAAACTACTGCATATGAAACTTAAAAGTGAATTGCATGATATGCATTGAAAGTTATTGAGTCAAGTAGGGGACCTTAAAATCAATGACATCTTTAAAAACTTTAAAAAGAAATTAAATAAATACGAAAATGAACAGGTTCACCTTAAATCCACTAAAATTAAAAGAGACATTCGTGACTATGGTAATGGGCGGGCCTTACTTTGGAGAAATAAACAAAGTTTCCGTTCAGGACAAACGGGGAAAAGAAACAATAAGAAACAATTATCTGTTTCCTTTGCTTCCTCTGATGGTTTAGGTTTCACTACTGACTCAGAGGGAGAAACACATGATTTTCCACCATTACCTAATGCACAAGAACCGGAAGCACACCAACAACGTTTTCGTCATAATGAAGAAAACATCAAAAGTGGAAACAAGAAAAAAGGAACTGGTTTCAGTTCTCCGACACGTGAGGGACAATTTAAACAAACGTTTAAACGAGGTAGATGGAACTGATGTGAATAATATTAATATTGTTTCTAAATCTGTTTTTGTATCCAATGTAGTTAATCTATCTGGTTTTGCTTTAACCGATGAAGAAATAGCAGTTCTTCGGTTGGGTTTGAAATTTGTACCCACTGTTATACCTAGGAATTATTTAATTAAACAATAAATCTTTAAATTTGTTACAAAATTGCACTTGAAATGTTTTTTGCACAAGGGGACGAGTGGGTGTGTAGACATGATTGTGAATATAGTCCTGAAACTGATAGTAGTGATGACAGCTTTTTTTCTTGTTTATCTGATGATGCTGATTTTTTTACTTCTCCTAATGCGTATTCATTATTAAATACTACAGGTATTGGTTTTCATAGCAAATTTATACCCCCCTATACTAACAGTATAATTATACAATTTTCAGAAATGGATCATTTTTCTGTACAAGAACTTGTGGATGCATGTGATAAAAGTTCCTGGTGTTTTAATATGACCAAGAACGAATGGCTTGCTTTAAAAAGCCTTATGAACAGAAATGATTTAATTATGAAGCCTTCTGATAAAGGTAATAAGATTGTTTTGCTTCATTACACTCAATATTATAACATGTGTATGCAACATTTGAATGATGCTTTGACTTATGAAATAAGTGAGGTTGCAAAGTATTTGAATGCTATGAAAGAGTTTACCTTATTGATTGAGAGGGGTGTACGTTTAGGTTATTTTTGTAAAAAAGATCTTGATACTAAATTTAATGTAGAGAGTTGCCAATTAGCTACTTTCTATTGTCTTCCCAAACTTCATAAAAATTTGATGAATCCTCCTGGTCGTCCTATTGTTTCTGCTGTTAACTATTTTCTTCAGAATATTGGCATTGTTATACATGGCTATTTGTTACCTTTTGTAGAAAAAATTGATTCTTATATCAAAGATTCTTTTGATTTTATTGATAAGATATCCCAAATATTATGGACAGAAAATATGTTTTGGGTTAGCTTGGATGTTGTTAGTTTATATACAAATATTAGTCATAAGGATGGAATACAAGCATTATATTATTTTTTGGGAGATAGTCCTACTTCACACTACATTATAGATTTAACTTATTTTTGTTTACTGAATATGTTTTTTAGTTTCAATGAAGTGATTTATCACCAGTTAAGGGGGACGGTCATGGGGGCACCTTTTGCCCACATGTACGCCAACTTGTTTATGGCTAAATTTGAGTTGCAATATATCTATACTAATACATTTGTGCAACAAAATGTGTTGCTTTATTTTCGTTACATTGATGAATTGATTTTTCTGTGCAAGGGGGGATTAAATTTAGTACCTACCTTTGTTTCAGAAATCAATAATAATATATACAATATTAAATTTGATGGTTTACAGTTTGGAACTAAAGTGAATTTCTTAGATATTTGTTTGTCAGGAGAGAAGGATGGACTTATTTCTACTACTGTCCATCGAAAATTTGTGGATGGTAACCAATATTTATTTGGGACTAGTTGCCATCCGCCTCATACATTGAAGTCTTTACCTTATGGGGAAATTAGTCGATTATCGAGACTTTGTAATGATGGTCTTGATTTGGAGAAACAGATCAATAATTCAATAAATATGTTTTTACAAAGGGGTTACAATATAGACTTAATTTGTGAATCAACTGATAAATTATTAAAATCTAATTTGGATAGGGAAGTTAACAACAGAAATCAAAATTACAATACAGAAGTTGGTAGAGTCAATTTTAAGACCATGCTATCTAGGAGGGTAGCTAAACAACAACAACAACAAAAATCTTTTTTGTTACTGCTTTTAATCTTTTAAGTGGTAAAATTTGGGATCTCATTAAATACTATTGGAAATTTTTGTTACAAGATGAACTGATAAACAAACTTATCCCTGATGTTCCCTATGTTGCTTATAAGAGAGGACAGAATTTAGGGGACAAATTAGTTAAAGCATATTATGTCTCTCCAGTAAGTAAACTGGGTCTTTCATTGCATATTTGTGGGACTATACCATGTCATAATTGTAATGTATGGCCCTATATTAAATTAAACTTTTCCAGAATAAATGGGAAAGCATTTAGACCACATAATTGTTTTTCATGCTACACATCGGGTGTGATTTATTGCCTTAGGTGTCCCTGTAACCTATTCTATATTGGGGAAACTAAAAGAAAATTTAGAATTAGGCTGCAGGAACATATTCGAGATATTAAAAGGGGAATGTTAGAGAGTCCTGTGGCATTGCACTTTATGGAGAAACATAGCTGTAATGTTAACTTATTACAGGCCACTATCTAAGAACAAGTTTTTGTTAAGAAGGGGGATGATAAATTACTCAAAAACATTTTACTTTATAAGGAAACTGTTTTTATATTAAAATTCAATACATTATCACCAATGGGTTTAAATAAAGAAGTAAACTGGAGATGTTTACTTTAGTTTTTGTTTTTATTAATATATTGCATCTTATGTATTTGATGTGCTTAAATGGAGTTGTTATTTAGTACTGTTCACTTTAAATTTCAGGACTAATAGTTTCATCATGTCTTTAATTGTGCTTAATTGATTGATTACTTATTATATATATGGGAGTGTGTTTTCATTAAATTTTTGTACTCGTTGAAGGCTGCTGTGGCTGAGGCACTAAGACTGTTTTTTCTATTAAATTTTATCAGTGTGGAATTCGTGTTGTTTCTTGAGTTCTTTATAGTCTCTTCTAGACTATTTGTTCATTGTTTTTTGAACCTTTTCCATTTATCCTGATATAGTTTTCTGGTAGATGGTTTATGAGAGGCCAGAATGATGTCTCGAACAGGTGAGGAGAGATTTGCTTGCCTGGCAACTAATGGAAGTGAAGAAACCAAGCAGTCCGCTTCAGACTGGACAGATCTGGGTGATCAACCCTTGGGGTGAGTAATTAGATCCGGTAGATGGTCCAGAATCAATGGTGCGTATATTAGGTGAGGCCGAAGAAAAGGGAACCAAACTTGTTGAGGTCAGAATGGAGCTATAATGATCACCTTGCATCTCAACTGAAGAGCTTTCTTGAGAAATTGTGGAATCAGGGGGATGGGAGGATAAGTGTAAAGAAGTCCTGTGGGCCAGTCATGGATTAGAGCATTCCTCGGTAACTCCTCCTCCAGGGGAAGTAGGGCAAAATAGTTGCTGCACTTGTTCGAAGGAAGGCAAAGAGGTTGCAGCAAGGCTGGCCCCAGTGGCTGAAGATTTCTGTCGCCACCACAGGGTTGAGAGACCACTCATGAGGCATGAGGATGCATCTGCTCAGTTTGTCCGCAATCACGTTGGAGCTCCCTGGGATATGCTTTGCTATCAGAAAGCAGTTGGAAGCTGTCACCCACTGCCAAATTCTCGTGGCTTCTCATCATAAGGGGTAGGACTTGGTTCCTCCTTGTTTGTTGATATACCAGACCAGTGACATATTGTCTGACTGAATCTCAATTGTCCCGGAAGGGACAGCCAAATGAAAGGCCTGCAGTGCTAATAGCACAGCTCTCAGTTCCAGAACACTGATATGCAGGTAGGCCTCTGAGGTGGACCATGTGCCTTGGACTGTCTTCCCCTGGAAATGGTCCCCCCACTCGATTAGCGAAGCACCCATGGTCACGATGGCTCTGGGCTGAGGGGATTGGAATGGATGACTCCAAAGTTCTATGTCTGGCCTCATCCACCAAAGGAGGTTCTGTTTGCAGGAGTTGGTTATTTGAATCTGGTAATAGAGGGGGTGATAGTTTGGGAACCATTGACAAAGAAGGAGCCATTGCAGGATCCACATATGTAGCTTTTCTAGAGGCACTATTGGGATTGAAGCTGCCATAGAACCTAGGGCCTGAAGAACTTCTCTTGCTGAGACTTTTGTTTGAGAGAGTATCACTTGGAGCTGAAGCCTCAAATGGTGGAGTCTGTGAATTGGAAGTGATACCAGACAGTACTATGTACTGAACACTGCTCCACTGAACTCCATTCATTGTGTAGGAGTAAGGTTTGACTTCTCCCAATGTATCATTAGTCCCAAAAATTTTGCCAGAGAGAGAGTATAATGCAGTGCTGTTACCAGAAGATGCTTGGTGGGGGCCGTGAGAAGCCAGTCATCCAAATATGGAAACACCCGGAATCTTTGTAGTCTCAAGTGAGCTGTGACCACTGCCACACACTTCATGAATGCTCTGGGGGCTGTAGAGAGACTGAACGGAAGGGCACAAAATTGATAATGACTAGCCCCTAGCTGGAAGCAAAGCAGACTCCTGGAGCATTTGTCCATTTTGATGTGGTAATACGTATCCCGGAGATCTATCGTGCACATCCAATCGCCTTCCCTTAAAAAAGGGACAATGAACTGAACCATGACCATCCAGAATTTGGTTTGGGTGGCAGACTTGTTTAAGCTGCTGAGATCCAAATTGGGTCTCCAGTCCCCTGTCTGTTTTGGCCCCAAAAAGAATCCTGAGTATAATCCAGATCCTTGTTGGTCTGGTGGGACTTGTTGGATGACTCTTTTTTTAAGTTAGCTTTATTATCTCTGAAGCTGCTTCTTCCCTTTGATTGGGTGGAACGTCGGGAAGTTTTCTTGGAATGTTTAGCTGACAAGAAAGGGGAATAGTGTAACCTCTGGTGATGATACTCTCCACCCAATGATCTGTGGTAATAGATTGCCAGGCCACTTGGTGTAGAGAGAAATGACCCCTGACTGCTTCCAGAGGTAAGAACCAAATAAGGGTATGAGAGTGGTGAAACACCACCAGTAAAAATAAAAACAACCAGTCTGTAGCCAATGATCCTACAACCCAAAAAGAAAGTCAGCATTTAATGCAAAAAACACAGAGGCTCAAAGCCAAGAAATACACTCCAAATGAAAGGTCAAGCGCTTTCATCATAAGACTTCATCAGAACACTATACAATGATTTTTCCACACTTTTATACAAACAATCATCCTAATTAATCACTGACAATGAATTATTAAAGTGAAAATGCCCACCTGTAGAAACATTTAAAAAGTGAACAACATACCCTGTATTTAGAAAACTTCAATTATAACATTAAAAAAAAACACTGTAAAATTTAAGGACTAAAACACAAAATTTAAAGTTTAGAAGCCCTGAACTTTAGTTCGGGTTTAATACTTATGTGATCATTAATGCCAGGAGCTTTAGTGGCATTCAATTTAAATTGCCATCTTGCTTCTGCTCTAAGCACTTTGTTAGTCCAATCACCACCCCTCATGTTTTTACTGACCACTTCTAAAATGTAGGGATTTATGCCCAACTTAGTAAGTTTATCTATGATTCCAGAGTGGGGGATGGTGTCAAAGGCCTTGGTGAGGTCCAGATAGGCTGTGTGGACCGCCTTACCCTCATCCACAGCTCTGGAGACTGATTCGAAGAAGTCAATCAGATTCAGGAGACAAGATCGTCCCTTTACAAACCCAAACTGGGTGGGGTCCAGTGTTTGAAGGTTGCCAATGTCTTTATTTATAAGTTCCATGATAATGCATTCTATGCCCTTGCAGATTAGGCTTGTCAGACTGATGGGACGGTAGTTCCCGTGATCCAAGGTGAATCCTCCCTTGTGGAGCGGGATAACTGTAGCTGTGCGCCACTCAGTGGGCACGAAGCCTGAGGTGAGGCTATGATTAAACATGACACTTAGGTGGGGTGCCAGTTCATTTTGTAGTTCATGTAGTACACAGCCTGGGATGTCATCTGGTCCCATGGATGCTGTATTCTTAGCTTTGGAGAGAGCTGTTTCTACCTGTGTGGCTGTGATTATCGGAATTTGGCAATCTTTTGGTACTGAGATGGGCCATTTAGGGGGTGAGAGGGGGGTGAAGTTGGCACTAAATCGATCTGCCAGGATATTGGCAATATCCTTGGGATCAGTATATTTAATATCATTCTGTTCTAGCTCAGAGCAGATCTGAGCATTGCCATTCAGATTCTTGATATAACTATAGAATGCCTTGTGGTTGTCTTTGGAATCTTTGGCAATTTTATTTTCGTAACTAGCTTTTGAGGATTTTATGAGGGATCTCAGCTTCTTACTGAGGCTGGTGAGGGATTTTTTTGCATCCTGGGATTTTCCTCTTTTCTGCAACAGTTTCTTCCTTCTGTTGTATAGTTTGCTTATAGCAAGGGACCACCAGATTGGCTTCCTTTTTTTGGAGAAGAGCATCTTGGTTCTATTTTGGATGTCACAATTCATGCACGAGTGGATGTGCTCGTACAGTGCCTTAGTGTAGGATTCTGCAGTCAAACTTCCAGATCCCATCTGCGTGGGTGTTGTGAAGTTTGTCACTTCTGACTTCAGTAGCATGAAGTTGGCTTTGGAGTAGTTTTTGAAGGAGGTTTCCTTACTGGGGGTGGGGGTGGGATGTGGATGTCAAGGGTGATTTGCTTATGGTCAGACCTGACCAATGAGGGGGTGACCACTGGTGTGGAGCATCTATCTCCCCAGTTGGTAATGACCGGGTCTAGGATATTGGAGCCCCTGGTGGGACAATGGATTAGTTGATCCAGGGTGTTGGAATTTATGAATTCCAAGAACCGTTGGGAAAAGGAGTTGGTACCTAAGTAGTTTTCCCAATTAATGGCAGGGTAGTTGAAATCACCCAGTATTAGGGTGTTTGGTTGCGTCTTAATATTTTCCAGTATGTTTAGGAAGGTGTAGTAAGAATCTTGGGGTATGGTGGGGGATCTGTAACAAGCTACAGTTTGGATTGCAGTCTTACCTAGTGCTAGTTGCACCTGGAGAATTTCAGATGCATTGTGTTGGGCAACTAGCCTGGAGGTGTGAATATCCTTGGTGAATATGGACACTCCTCCACCTTTAGTGTTTCAGTCTTGGTTTTGTGGCCGAAAAGTGTGGTAAGAATTGTAGCCTGGTATTGCAGGGGTGCTCTCTGGAGCCTTGAACCAGGTCTCAGTTACTGCACAGATATCAATGTTCTCCATTTTTAGGAGTGCCTCGAGAGAGTGCATTTTGAGGTTTAGACTTGTAGCATTGAGTAGCATTACCTTCAGATTTTGCATGCTTGTATCTGTTATGGTGGTGGTTTTATCCTTTGAACCTTGCCTAAAAAAAGGCACTACAGGGGTCGCAAGAGCTTTAGCCAGTAACCTGAATCCCAGGGGTGACAGGTGCAGACCATCTCTGGCAAAGCATCGTGGTTTGTCGATCATGTCTTCCCAGGCAGACAAATACTGGATCCCCTTTGAATGACACCAGAAGCTTAGCCAATTGTTCAAGTCAATCATTTTGTCCTTATACTGTGATATCATTCTGGTTGAAGGCAGAATGCTACTCAGGGCTAGGGTCATACCTGCCTGGGTCACATGATCCAAGAGCTCTTCCATGTCTCTTTTCATGTAGTCCAGGGAGGTATGTCTCAAGTCATTCATTCCAGCATGGACAATGACAGAGTCGTATTTGTACTTGTTGTGGAGTGACTTGACTGCATGCGTTATGTGGCAGATCCTGGCACCCGACAGGCAGCTGACTGTAATTTTCTCCTTGTTCAGCCTGGTGAGTGGGACATCAGTGTGCCTGACTATACAGTCACCTATGACTAAAATTTTGGGTACATTGTCTTGCCTTAGGGGCTGTTGTTGGGTGGCACACTGGTGTTGTGAGCTATGTGTCACTTTGGTTGTGACTGGTGTTTGTTTGCATTTCGGCTTCGGAGGTCCTTGTTGCTTGGGCAGGTTAATGTTAAGGGCCTCCGCATATGTGAGTTTAGTGTTGCTATGTGTGGGTGATGGTGTGGGTTTTGAAGGGCTATGAGTTGCTAGAGGTGTAATGCAGGTGTTAGCCTTCTCCTCTTGACTGTCTAGCACAGTCTTGACTGGAGAGAGCTTTGCTTCCAGTTTGGCTATATAAGTGCAGTTCTCGCAGGTTGTACTGTTCGGTGGTAGGAGGAGAGGATTGTCTGTGTATATGAGGCAGTTGCCACATTGCCCCAGTATGCCCAGATTCACCAGGTGGACAGGAGAAATCACCAGAAGCTGACCCTTGGACATGCCTGTTTAGGTGCTTTTTTTGTAAGGTTTAAGAGCTGTTTTCCCTTACCTTTGCAAGGTACTTTGCAACTGTAGGCTGTTTAGTGCTTATGATTAATTTCTCCTTATTGACAAGGAGAGTTTGCATTAAACGCTGACTTTCTTTTTGGGTTGTAGGATCACTGGCTTCCAGAGGTAAGCAATCAGGCTGCTCCTCAGGGATACTGATAAGGCTGTCCAGAGAAGGAGTCCCTGGAGCCTTGGTTACGGGGACCCCCTCTGCCTCTGTAGGGGTGTCTTCTTGGATTGTTACCCCCTCTGCCCCTGGGGGTATCATCACCACGTGCGGCATGGAAAGGACCCTGAGATTTTTTTGTGCCACATTTTCCCACTCCTCTGATTCCTGGAGAAGGTACATTGAGGATTGCAAAACCGTAAGCCTATGGCAGACAGGGTCTTTCCATCTTGCTTGCACCTGGCTAGCATGTCCTTTACTTTGGAGCCAAAAAGGGACAAAGCTTCGATGGGAGCATTCAGAAAGGAAGACTTTAAGGTGTCTGTGAGGTCACAAATGCGTATCCAGGCATGATGCTTCATGACAATGCCTGAACCCACTGCTCTAGCCACCCCTTCTGTCGCATGTGAAAGCAACCTCATGGACGAGTTGGATATCAATTCCCGGGTTGCGAGCTGCATGACTATTTTGTCCCTGACCTTGTCAGACAGCTGTCCTGTGAGTGTCCCAGAGAGTTTGGAGATCAAGTCCCTCTGGAGCCTTGTAAAATGTGCCAAATAGTTCAGGGACTGTATGGCAAAGGTTCCTGTTGCAAAAACACTCTTCCCAAGTCTGTCCACCATCTGGGACTCCCTGTTGGACGGATGGACAGCGGGACTTTCCTCAGCTAAGTCCTTCTTCGTGGCCACCACCACCACCACAGTATCGACTAGTAACCCTTTGGACCAATGGGGGTTATCCTTGGGAGGGGAAAGAATTTTGTCTGGTCTCCGAGGGATCGCCTCAACGGAATCAGGGTTCTTCCAAGCATACTGCACGATGAGCTGAATGAGTTCATCGGCAGGCGGGGTCACCTAAGAGGTAGAAGGCTGGGCACGGAAAGACTGCAGGAACATGGACTCCTCAGAAGAAGGGTTGGAGGGTTTCCAGTCACCTCTCTGCTTAACTATTTCCTGGATGTCTCCAAAGAAGACATCATCAGGAGGCGACTGAGGGGACCCTTCACCATCATCGTAATCTGTGTCTTCAGTTAAGGACTCCTCAGGTGAGTCCACGTGCTTCCTCTTGCATGTCCTCTTCCGAGGGGGTTCCTCAGTGGGGGTCTTTGAGGAGGACTCAGAAGAGTGGGTACCCTGAACAGGGGTGTCCTGTGGCTTTTCTGCCTAGTGTCTTGTGGAGGTGGTCTGTGACAGCTGTAGCTCAGGGGGGCGAAAACTGGGGTTCTGACATCAAAGGAGTGCTGCCAGAAGCAAGGGCCCTCTCCATCGTGTGGAAGGCAGGCCCGCCCAAAGAGGGATGGGAGCTCGGAACCGAGAAAGACAACCTCAGAACCAGGGTCACACCCTGCTCCAACGAGCCTGCCCCCACAGGTGTAGCCTCAAGCAGGATCAATGCGGACGTGGCTATAGGCACCAAGGATGGAACCGAGGTGAAAGACAGCTCCATGCCATGGGTTGAAACACCCGCCCCCAATTCCCAGATTGAGGAAGGACCAGTTCCGCAGGAACCGAAGACCAAAGGGGTAAACTCAGAGCCAGGGTGAGATGCACTGTGTGCGCCGAGGTGGTGGGTTTCAAGAAGGATGATGAAGCAGAGGGCTTTGGAATCGGAATGGTCGAAGGAGGAGTGTAAGATGGAGTCTGTGGATAAGTCAACCCAAATCCTGCAGGTTGATGGGTCTTAGAAAGTGTGAGTATCCCCCTGGCTAACAACAAGTGGTCCACAAGACGCAATATGTCGTGTTTAGACAGGCTCCTGGTGGATCTAGTGGATACTCCGGACGGAGAGTCAGGATGTTCAATGACAAAGCTATACACTTGGCCTAGAAACAGATCTATGGAAAGGGAGTATCGGGTCCATGGTGGAAGGACTACCAGCACCGAGGTCTCAAGTTTAGAGATCGGTAGTAGATGGGTCAATTCCAGTGAAGTCGGTACAACGTTCGGTGCCAAAGTGGCACTCGGAGCTGAAACGGTCAGTTTCAAAATGGTAGCTAACAAAGTAGTTGAAGGTTTGCCCTGAGCCGAAGTGGCCACAGGTGCCGAAGTCAAAATAGGTGTAGTAAGGTCTATAATCAGTGCCAGAGGCAGGACCGGTGCCAAAACTGGCGCCGCTATCAAATATTTTGAGATGCTCGGAGCCGAGGAAGATGGAACCATAGAGGAAGATTTATGCTCCGAAGACAACTTTGGGATCTTAGATTTTACAGGCTTACCCTGATCACCCGATAGTGAGGAGGGAACCGAGTGGGACCTCTTTTTATATTTAGTAGGAGGGGTTGAGACCTCCATCGCAGAAATGGCCTCTGAAAAGGGAGACTTGAATAACCCCTTCAGAATCAGTTATTTTTGCACTCATTAAGAGTGCGTTGACTGAAACTGAAAAAATGTCACAAAGAGGCTGTACTGAAAGGTGGGGCACTCCCAAACAGTACACACAGTCATTGTGAGAATCACTATTAGGTAACTTGCCATTACATGAAGTACAATGCTTAAAACCTGAAGTACCCTTCTTATCAGACATGTTTAGAACAAGACACTACAGACCAACAGTATGATCCAGTTAGTCAAACAACATTCAAAGAAGTCACAATTATCAATACAGATGTGTAGAGAAGAAAGAACACACCTTAATAAAAATCAAACCCAATAGATGAAACAGAAAAGACAATACCAGCAATGGTACAGATCCCCCACCATGCCCCAAGATTCTCAATACACTTTTCTAAACATACTGGAAAATATTAAGATACAATCAAACACCCTAATACTGGGTGATTTCAACTACCCTGCAATTAACTGGGAAAACTACTCGTGTACCAACACATTTGCCCAACGGTTCTTGGAATTCATAAATTCCAATGCCCTGGATCAACTAATCCATAGTCCCACCAGGGGTTCCAATATCCTAGACCTGGTCATTACCAACATGGGAAATCGATGCTCCACACCTATGGTCAGCCCCTCGTTGGTCAGGTCTGACCATAAGCTAATCACCCATGACATCCACATCCCTCACCAAACCCCCAGTAAGGAAACCTCCGTAAAAAACTTCTCTAAAGCCAACTTCATGCTACTCAAGTCAGAAGTGACAAACTCATGCAGATGGGAACTGAAAGTTCGACTGCTGAATCCTACACTAAGGCAGTATACGAGCACATCCACTCATGCATGAATTGTGCCATCCCAAATAGAACCAAGATGCTCTCCTCCAAAAAAAGGAAGCCAATCTGGTGGTTCCCTGCCATAAACAAACTTTACAACAAAAGGAAGAAACTGTTGCAGAAAAGAGGAAAATCCCAGGATGCAAAAAGCTCCCTTACCAGCCTCAGTAAGAAGCTGAGATCCCTCATAAAATCCTCCAAAGCTAGTTACGAAAATAAAATTTCCAAAGATTCTAAAGACAACCACAAGGCATTCTATAACTATGTCAAGAATCTAAATTGCAATTCTCAGATGTGCTCTGAGTTACAACAGAATGGCATTAAATATACTGATCCCAAGGACATTGCCAATATCCTGGCAGATCGACTCAGTGCCAACTTCACCCCCCTCTCACCCCCTAAAGGGCCCATCTCAATACTGAAAGATTGCCAAATTCCAGTAATAATGGCCACACAGGTAAAATCAGTACCCTCCAAAGCTAAGAATACAGAATCCATGGGACTAGATGACATCCCGGGCTGTGTACTACATGAACTACAAAATGAACTGGCACCTCACCTAAGTGTCATGTTTAATCATAGCCTCACCTCAGGCTTTTTGCCCACTGAGTGGCGCACAGCTACAGTTATTCCACTCCACAAGGGGGGATCCACCTTGGATCCTGTGAACTACCGCCCCATCAGTCTGATGAGCCTGATCTGCAAGGCCATGGAACGTATTATCAAAGAACTTCTAAACAAAGTCATAGGCAACCTTCAAACACTGGACCCCACCCAGTTTGGGTTCATGAAGGGCCGATCTTGTCTTCTGAACCTGACTGACTTCTTCAAATCAGTCTCCAGAGCTGTGGACGAGGGTAAGGCAGTCCACATAGCCTATCTGGACCTCGCCAAGGCCTTCGACACCATCCCCCACTCTGGAATCATAGATAAACTTACTAAGCTGGGCATTAATTCCTACATCAATCGATGGGTTGCCAACTGGTTTACTGACAGAACCCATATTGTAAAAGAAGCAGACTACAAATCCAGACAAGTGACAAGTGGAGTACCTCAGGGTTCAGTCCTGGGATCGCTCTTGTTTGGCATCTACTTCTCTGAAGTGCAGGCCAACACTAAAGGACTCTTGCTAACAAAGTTTGCAGATGACTGTAAACTGGGAGCCATTACTGAATCCCCAAATGAAGTGGATATTCTACAAAAGGGCCTTACAGAAACAGATGCTTGGTGCCAGAGTCATGGGCTCAAGCTCAATGCTAAGAAATGTATAGTTATCCCCTTTGGGGAAAAAAACACATACCTGTGAATACCACATAGGTGACAGTAAACTAAACACTGAAAGTGTGATAAGAGACTTTGGGACACAGGTGGACAGTGGTCTCACCTTCGATAACCACATCGCCACAACAGTCAGGAAATTCTTCTATGTGGCACATCTCATCACTAAGGGCTTTTCATCCAGAAAAAAGGAGGTCATTGTCCCACTGTACTCATCCCTTACTAGAACCATTATAGAATACAATGCCCCATTTGGCATGTACATCTCAAGACATCTGCATCAACTGGAAAGGCCGCAGAAATACCTCACTGAAAGAATCACAGGCCTAAAGCAGATGCCCTATGCTGACTGTCTAAAACAACTCCAGCTATACTCTGTCACATATCTACTCAGAGGCGATCTCTGCTTAACATTCAAGGCCATGTCAAACCCAGAGCTGTTGGACATGCTACACTTAAAGAAATCCCAATCACTCAGAGCCACACGCTCCAGGGATCTAAACCTTGTCATCACAATAAACAAAACATGCTGGAGGGATAGGTTCCTGACCCAGAGACTCCCCAGACGCTGGAATAGACTGCCCATACATGTCAAGCAGAGCACCTCTTTGGCCCTCTTCAAAAGAAAACTTGATGATTGGATGGGAGATAGAAAATTCACCCCGGGAATCACATCAGTCACCCTGCTAAACAGGGGTCCAGGGAAGTAAATATTGTGGGAAGAAATAGCCAGGGAATTGTTATGGCTAGGCTTGTATAGACCTTAGGGCTGATAGCCTAGTACCAATCTATGAACCTATGGTATTGAAGGAATACCACAAGGGTAAGGGAGGAAAGGTCGTACCAACAATGGTACTTAAAAATTTACCAACGGTAAAACGGGTAGAGTAGAGAAGAAAAAAGTAAGATCAGACCGAAGAAAACACTCTAGAAAAACGAATCACTCAATAAAATATGGAGATTTAGAAAAACTTTCACACAAATATAAAATAATGTTTCACTTAGTTGAGAGCTTGGCTGAAACGCGGCTTTACGGCTACACGACAAACAAGATCTGAGGTAACAGGGAGAAGGGCATTCAGGGTAGAGACTTAGCTCGAGTGTTTTTTTGGCTGGAGCGAGCTTGGTAAAGAGACCAACTCAGTTCCGAGCCCATCAGTGATGAATGGAAAGAAGATTAAAAACATCAGATGTATTGTTATGCTGAATTTTGCATCTGAAGACTCAGAGATTCTTTACTAATTACAAAAATGACATATTCAAAGATGGTTGGGAAGCAAAGCATCTTATTTTTACATTATGGTTGCCAGGCGGGTACTCTTTAGGATTACTGTAGATCTACAATAGTGGTGGTATAACACAGACAAGAAGAGGCAAATCTGAATGCATCTGTACTGAATATTATCATGGGGGCAGCTGAATTACATGAAATCTCACATGCAGACTAGGCTTATAGATATCGCTCTTAAAGTGGTAATCTTAGTTTATACACTGCATCCCTCCCTTTAAGAAAGAAAGAAAGAAAAACTTATAAACGAAATGTAGATGGTATTTACTATACTATACTATACTATACTATACTATACTATACTATACATACTGGGTTGTCAGATGAAATACAATTCACTCACTAATTAATGCTAAAGATTATATGACACCTCATAGCATTTATTTGAACACTGACTATATAACAGCCTTATATATGTATATATATATATATATATATATATATATATATATATATATATATATATATATATATATATATATATATCAGTCTTTGCTAACAAGTCTCATAGACTTTCTACTTTCTAGGAAAATTAACTGGCCTTCTAACTCTAGAAACTTTACAGTCACTATTTTTTGAAGTAGTCACAGACAGTAATGAAGACTTGTCATGTAATGTAACACTAGTAAATGGAACATAAGAAAGCTCAAAAGAGTCAGAAACTGAGCAATACCACAGGAACTGTTCTGTAAATCAGGTACAGACTTCCTGAACAGTACTGACTTAATTTCATGGTGTAGACTCTCAAACTCACTGCCAATTCACATACATGCAGGTGTAGATTCTCAAACACTCACTGGCAATTCACATACCTGAGCTGAAACCAGTCCCATTTTGTCCAGATGTCTTCTATTGCATCTTGACAATTGATTGTCTTTGGTTATCAGTACTACAGTATCTCGGGGTATCATCTTGTTTAATAACCCGAGTTCCTGATGTTCTGAGTGTTTATTTGGGTTTTGTATCCACAAACTTACTTCTCCTGGCTGAAATGTAGAAAACATTCCACCTAAGTTGTCTTAATAACAGTTCTGCTCCAGATGACTTCCTTGCCACATCAGCTTAATATCTAGTATGCGTTCTGGCTGTAACAATACCAATGATGTAGGCAGCATCGTCTTTATTCTCTTCCTCATCAAAAAATGTATTTATGTGTTTATTTATTTATTGTTTGACATTTGTTATCTGGGAAAGTCCACTGGGCGAGAAACCTAGTTTCAGTGGAGGCCTGGGGAGAAAAGCTCCAATTACAGTTACAAAATACAGTAATATCGTATAACAGCATATTTACAACTATTGATGATATACAATGGTAAATACAACATTAAAGTATTGATTCAAAAGCATTTATACAACATCAAAGTATTGATTCAAAAGCATTTATACAACATCAAAGTATTGATTCAAAAGTATTCGTATCAAGTGGGTTTGTTTTTAAGTCATACATTTAAACAGTGACATAAATAAAGACTCTTATTACGCTGTCAATGCAGTTCACATACCTAGTAGTGGGATAATATCTTGACATAAAGCAAAAACACAGAGATAGTAAAAGCGGTGGAAGGAAGTTATGAAGTACTAGCTGGTAGTAGTGAAAGTAACATTTATGGTGGCTTAAGCATGTGGTCACAGGAACAGATATAATTATTGAGGCAGTGGTACTTTAGTGTAATTTTGAGTGTTTTTATTGAGTCTATTTAAGTAGCAGAGGAAGGCAGAGCATTCCAAAGTTTGGCAATTGTAATAAATGCTTTGTTCTGCCCATTTGTTGGGTTTTGATATGCTTAGGATCTGTTTATTTGAAGACCTAAGATTTTGGGTTGGGGTGTTTGTTTGTAGCACAGTCTGAAGTGATAGGCAGTAATTTGGGTTATATAGTAATTTTTGGGTGAGACTTAGTTGGATATATTGTAGATAGTGGGATAATTCAAACCAGTTTCAACTTTTTACGGCTTGGCAGTGATGGGTTCAAGTTGGCATGTTGTTGGCAAACTTTGCTATTTTGTAGTATCATGACTGTAATTTGTTACTGAGAGATGCATGTAGGTTAGGGGCTACCATAGAGGGAGGAAGGGAGGAATAGCCTGTTGGCCAGTTTTAACTTAGTGGGCATATCAAAATAAAGTCTATGCCTATAGAACTTACCAAGTTTAAAATGGGTCTTTTTAATTGTGTTGTGAATACGACTTTCAAAGGAGCGTTTGTAATCAATTATGATGCCTAGTAAGTAGTTTTGATGTTTTTACTAGTTCAATTTCAGTATTGTTTTGTGAGAAAATCTTAAAAGTCTTGAGTTAGATGTTTGGATGAAAATATTGAGTTTTGTTTTTTTTTGGGTTAAGTAGAAGTTGTGCATCATTTAGCCAGGATATGATAGATGTAAAGGCTTTTTGTGTTAACTTTTGAAGATCAGGCAGGTTGTTAGAAGAAGTGATTATCGCAGAACTGTCAGAGTATTGGATGAGTGTACTAAGATGGGATGCTTTATGGAAATTGTTAATGAATATGTTAAAAAGCAATGATCCAAGAACAGACCCCTGGGGAACTCCAGTTTTATTGGTTAGATATTCGAATTGTTTGTTTTGCCATCTGACAGATTGTTTCCTGTTACAGAGGTAGTTGGAAAACCAAGCCAATAAGTGTGGGGAGCAATTTAAAAATTCAAGCTGTAATAACAGTTTAGGGTGTGATACTGTATCAAAAGCCTTAGACAGGTCAAGTAATATAACTGAAGTTAGTAGACCAGCATCCAAAGCTTTGTTAACAGTGCTGGTAAATGAAAGTAAGGCTGTGGTTGTGTTGTGTGCTGCACGAAAGCCATGTTGGGTCATGCAAGAAAGTTATTATTGGAGAGATACTTTAGCAATTGAGATGTATACCCTTTTCTAGGAGTTTAGATAGACGAGAGAGTATAGAGATGGGCCGGTAATTAGAAAGATCGCTGGTGTCACCACCTTTATGCAAGGGAGTTATACTGGAGTTTATCCAGAGGTGTGGAACATATGATTTGGAGATAGATCAATTAATGACAATGCTGACAGGGTATGCTATAGCATCAGCACTGAGTTTTAGGTATTCTGCTGGAAGTCAGCAGAGGGCAGCATGGTTTTAGTTTTGTTAGCAGCTTGTGCACTAGAGAGGTGGACAGTGGCTGTATAGTAAAATTAGGAGTGGATGGAATATTATTTGATTGTCATTTGCGGGGGGGATATGTGTTTGAGTTAGGAAAGGAATGATTTGTGTCACTTTCAAAGCTATTTGTGGCATTATTACTTTGTGTAGAGAAATCATTGACAAGTTTTTGAATGGTTTCAATAAAGTGAGTGTTAAAGGCTTGGGCAATCTCTTGTGGGTCTTTGTCAGGAGATGGCGTAGGATTTTGCTGGATTTCAGGATTAAGGAGTGTGGAAACTGATTTCTAGAAATGTTTGGTATTATTTCTTTGGGAAGCTAGTTGAATGGAGAAGTAGTTTTTTTATCAGTAACAATTACCTTTTTGGCACTATTATGAAGTTTGTAGTTGAATTCAGTTTGTGGGGTTCTATTTTTCTGCCATTTTCTCCAGGCTCGGTTCTTAGAAATAATAATCTGTTTGGTATGTTTTGTTAGCCAAGGGGAGTGGTTATGCTTAATTCTTTTAGTTCTCATGGGGGCACGACTGTTGAGAGTATTAAGAAAGACATTGTTGAAGTAGTTTATTGCTTCATCCAGTGGTAGTATTTTTGGTTGGCTGCCAGTTGTGGGCATTTAGAGTATCTATAAGTACCTTTTGGCTAAAATGGGCAAGACATTTATATGTTCTGTAAGAGTGGGCTTTGGCTATTTGTGTGTGGGTTCTATGGATGAAGGCAGGTAGATGGTCACTAGAGATATATAGGAGGGTTCTGGTGTGGGCATATTTTTGTGGGTCTGAGATGAGTATCCAGTCTACGGTTGACTCAGCTGTTTGTTTACTACATGTGTGGGGTCTGTGATGAGTTGAGTATACTTATACACGTTTATACTATTTGATGGAGAGCTGGTGATGACAGTTTGCCAAATTATATTAGTATCAACTAGAATGATGGTTTCATTTGAAATGTTATGGGTTGTCCAGGATAACAGATTTTCTAGAATAGGTATGACTTGACTTGGGGGAATATAAAGTACAACAATGCATACTTGTTTTCTGTTGTTAATATGTAGCATTGCTGGTAATAGTTATATGTTTCCAAAGGTTGAAACCGGTTTGGAAAATAGTGTGACAGTTAAGGAATCACTGTAAATTATTGCAACTCCACCACCTTTTTTTGTGGAGATAGAAATTTCTAAAAATATTACATCCTGGAGGGGAGCACTACAGAATCCTGAAAGCCCAAAATCCTGAGACCAAAATCTCAAAAGTTCAAAATACTGAAAACTCAAAATACTGAAAACACACAGGATACCAACACTTACTATATTCCAGCACAAGTACATACAGAAATATATTACCCTTCAACTATACGCAGTGGGGCAAGCCCCCCTGCACCCCCACACTCCCTGCTATTTAAATATATCAACTCCGAGATTGCACTTCACTACACTAAGTGGGGTACAGGGGGGCTTGCCCCCCTGCTTACACTTGAAGAACAGTAATATGGTTTGTGTTTTATTTCATTCTGTATGTACTTGTGCTGGAATATAATAAGTGCTGGTATCCTGTGTGTTTTCAGGATTTTGAACTTTTGAGATTTTGTTCTCAGGAGTTTGGTTTTCAGGATTTTGGGCTTTCAGGATTCTGCAGCGCTCCCATCCTGGAGGGATTATTTCAGTGTCAGATATATGTGGTTTTAACCAGGTTTCTGTAAGTGCTACAATATCTGGGGAGTAATGAGTAAGCCAGGCTTGGAATTCAGTGGTTTTGTTACCAACACTTTGTACGTTAAGTGTTGTTATGAAAAGGTTTGGGGTACTAGAAGGTTAGATATGGGATGGATAATTAATTGGTACAGGATTGGGATGAATGTCTCCACACTGGGAGAGAACCTGAAAATTAATTGTTAGTATACAGCTGTTGGGCTGAAAACTGAGGCCTGAGAAGGGGGGTTATGAGTTGGTTTCAGTTCACAGGTTCATAGGAGGGTACTAGGCCATTGGCCCTAGGGCCTATATAAGCCTAGCCAAAAATGTACCCCGGCTTTCGCCACCCAAGAAAATTATTTTCCTGTGCCCCTGTCGAGCAGAGCCACAGAAGTGATCCCCGGGGTGAATTTCCTATTTCCCATCCAGTCATCAAGATTTTTCTTGAAGAGTGCTAATGAGGAGCTCTGTTTGACATAGATAGGTAGTCTGTTCCAGAGTATGGGAAGTCTCTGGGACAGGAATCTGTCCCTCCAGCATGTTCTGTTTATTGTGGTGACAAGGTTAAGGTCCCTAGAGCGTGTAGCTCGGAGGGATTGGGATTTCTTTAAGTGGAGCATGTCCAACAGCTCTGGGTTTGACATAGCTTTGTATGTTAGGCAGAGATCGCCTCTGAGTAGGCGATATGCGACAGAGTAAAGCTGGAGTTTTTGAGACGGTCTGTGTACGGCATCTGTTTGAGGCCAGTAATCCTCTTTGTGAGGTATTTCTGTGGCCTTTGCAGTTGTTGTAGATGTCTTGTGAGGTACATACCAAAAGGAGCATTGTACTCTATAATAGGTCTAATGAGTAATGAGTACAGGGGAACAATGACCTCTTTTTTTCTGGATGAGAAACCTTTTGTGATGCGGTGAGCCACGTAGAAGGATTTTCTGACCACTGTGGCGATGTGATTATCAAATGAGTGACTACTGTCCACCTGTGTCCCAAGGTCTCTTATCACATTTTCAGCATTAAGTAGACTACCAGCTATGTGGTAGTTCATGGGTACAGAGTTTTTACCAAAGGGGATGACAACACACTTTTTGGCATTGAGCTTCAGGCCATGGCTTTGACACCAGGCATCTGTCTCAGTGAGGCCCTTTTGTAGTATGTCCACATCGTTAGGAGTTTTGATTATGGCTCCTAGTTTGCAGTCATCCGCAAACTTTGTTAGCCAAAGACCTTCTGTGTTAGCCTGTACTTCAGAGAAGTAGATACCAACCAGGAGAGGACCCAGGACTGAACCCTGTGGTACTCCACTTGTCACTGGTCTGAAGTCGGATTTGGAGTCTGCTACTTTCACAGTGTGGGTTCTGTCCATGAGCCAGTTGGCAACCCATCTTGTGACATAGGGATTTATACCTAGCTTAGTGAGCCTATCTATAATTCCAGAGTGGGGGATGGTGTCAAAAGCCTTGGCGAGATCTAGATAAGCTGTGTGAACCACCTTACCCTCATCTACGGCTTTGGTGACTGCTTCAAAGAAGTCAGTCAGGTTTAGGAGACATGTTCTGCCTTTTTGCAAATCCGAACTGAGTAGTGTCCAGAGTTTGGAGATTACCACTGTCTTCGTTTATGAGTTCCATGATGATACGTTCCATGGCCTTGCAGACCTGGCTTGTCAAGCTAATGGGGCGGTAGTTCCCAGGGTCCGTCATGGCTCCCCCTTTGTGGAGTGGGATAACCGTTGCGGTGCACCATTCAGTGGGCACAAAGCCTGAGGTGAGGCTGTGACTGAACATGGTACTTAGGTAGGGTGCCATTTCATTCTGTAGTTCGTGTAGAACGCAGCCTGGGATATTGTCAGGTCCCATGGATGCTATGTTCTTGGCTTTGGAGAGTGTGTTTTTTACCTGTGCAGCCATGATTACAGGAACTTTGCATTCTTCCGGTATAGAGATGGGCCCTCTAGGGGGTGGGGGTAAAGTTAGCACTGAACCTATCTGCCAGGATGTTGGCAATATCAGTTGGCTCTGTATATTTAGTGCCATTGTGCTGTAACTCAGAGCAGATCTAAGTGTTGCCATTGAGATTCTTGACATAGCTATAGAATGCTTTGTGGTTGTCTTTAGAGTCAGTGGCAATTTTGTTTTCGTAACTAACTTTGGTGGATTTTATGAGGGATCTCAGCTTATTACTGAGGTTGACCAGGGCGTTCCTCCAGTCATGGGATTTTACTCTTTTTGCAACAGTTTCTTTCTTCTGTTGTAGAGTTTGTTTATGGCAGAGGACCACCAGATCGGCTTCCTTTTTTTGGAGGATAGCATCTTGGTTCTATTAGGGATAGCATGACAACAGTGGAGTACTTTAGTTTGATAGATGAAAGGTATAGAAATTGAACACAGATGGTGAGATTTCAGAAAAACTGTTGGTATCAGTATGGGGTTGTAGTAAGGACAAAGTGGGAGATGGAGAAGGAGAACACAAGGTAGGGAAAGAAGTGGTGTGGGATAGAAAGTAAAGAATGGTGAAGGGTGATCAAAAGGATACACAGTTTTATGGTACAGAACATGACAACGTGATATCTAATGGGCTATAGTGAAGCATTTCTCCATTCAAGCAAAGACAAATAACCTTGCTTTGAGCTGGCAACACATTTTTTTCATAATCGTGTTGACAGTTTGCCTGATTTTCACCTCTTGCCCATTGGTTTGTGGCAATCTCAGACGAGTCTTTATATGTTTCATTTCCCATTATTGTGACTTACAAATTATGTACCATAATTGGAAATAAGATGTCTGGAATACCATGAATGAAACTGATGATGTACCATGTAGCTTTATACACACAGCTTGCTTATAGTAACACTCAAAACAAATGACTGTTTTTGAAATGGAACAGATCTACAGCTACTTTACTCCATCATCCATCTGCTATATGATGTGGCAGCATTTCATCCAGTGTGCCAATAAGAAATACTTCCTCTTATAACCCAACGTGCTATGTAAATTCATACATATGTTTTATTGTATATTTCTTTGCTATGTTTTTTCTTCAGTGTTATAATGCCTCTTACTATATTGTACTGTGAAGTTTTATCTACATTTGCTCAACTGTTTTATTGTAAATTTTTCACTGTATTTATCTCCAGTTTTGTAAATTGCCTTGCGTACTTGTACTGTGGAACTTTTCACTCTGGACCTCCACTGAAAAAGGGCTTTTGCTCAGATGGACTATCCCGGTTAACAAATATCAAATAAATACATACATAAATATACTGATACATGAATCACATACTACCAAAAAACATCAAAAGAAACATCAGAGTTCACATTTTTGTCTGCATTAGTGTCACTACATACTTAATTCTGTTTTTTTTTTTTAAGTAATGGACTGTATTGAATGGATCTGCAAATCTTCCTCTTCACAAATCAGTGACATATTTCTTTCACAAATCCTATAATCCTTAATGCACTAATGTGCAAACTGACTATTTCACAAACATCCAAGAGTCTTGTCTGATTCTGTGAATCACTCGCTGCTAAAGTGAATGAGAGGTTGACCGCTAATTGCACTGGTCTTCATTCATTGTTTTTCAGTTACACACAACATATTCTGCCCAAAATATTTAATTACTATATCAACACAATCTGAAAAAAGACACTGTAGTTTTTTTTAGAAAAATATAGCTCCCTCTGACCCAGAGGTGTTAATCTGTAGTCAGAATAACTCAGTAGCATAGCTTTATATTTTTTTATAATGCTTTTCTAGCCCAAATCTCCAAATGCACTCTCAGTTAGGTTATTACTTTCTGCATTGCAAATTTAAAAGCAAATACTTATTCCATTTATAACTAGTTTTTCAGTCCATTGATTTTTCACACTTGCAGCACTGCTGTATTCAGTCCTGTCTGAATTCAAAATATGTAACAGCACACATATCACTTGCATTCACAGTTCCTTGTCTGCTACTGTGCTGTTCGAGGGACTGAATGAACAGTCAACAGTTTTATTTGCATCAGTCACTTATAAACATCTCTCTGACCTTCTTCTTTTACTCTTGTGCATCTTAGAAAAATAATTAAGCAGTCCACAGTTTCTGTATTTTATACTTACCGATGGACAATTCTTCTTAACATGCAGACTACCACAACCTGAATAACACAGTGCATATTCAGATGAAAGCATTTGATTTTTTTAACTCCACCACAACAGCCAAGCATTTTATTAGGCCACTTTACTAATATATGATTTGAAATGATGAATGAGAATGTTGATGAAAAACCAATCAGTAAAAACAAAATGAAAACACCAGCAAAGTTAGAACTTCCAGAGTGACCTCCCAAACCTCTTGTATCAGAGGCATATGGGATATATGCAAATGATCGAAATAAACAAAACCAAGCAGAAACCACAAGAATGCCAAAAAAGTGAACCCGGACAAGCACAGCACAGGCACGGACTGTTTATTTAAGTAAGTGCTTTCGGCCAAGGAGATCCCTCTGCCTTCTTCAGACTTATACAAAAGTACTCACAGCTACACTTTTAAACATGAAAAATTAAGGCAATTAAGGTAAATTAATTGACTTCAAGCCCAGATTTTAAAGGGCTAGTAACTTACCATACCATAACTCACATATCCTATTAACTATTAAAAATTTTTAAACGCTAAAAATATTATAAAAAACATATTATAAAATATTATAAAAAACATACCTATTCAACAGGACTCCTAACAATGCATAAGAATGCCCTATATTACAGTGCTTTAACAAACTTCATTAAACCAATCAATTAAATGAATCAATCAAATAGTTAAATAAATACTAAGAAACAAGAATACAATGTTAGCTTAAATAACATCTTAATACTACCATTCTATAATATAAAAGCGAATGTATATCTATGTATATCCATTACTGATGCTGTATGATGAAAGAAATCATCTCCTTAGTGCTTTTAATTTGAGAATACATTTTACAGATGCATACTCGTTTAAACCTGGGGGTAAATGTGCAAATGTTCTGATCTGCCAAAACACCTCTTGTTCTTCCAACCGTAACTGCCATGGGCCACCCCTAATGTCACTTTTTACCTGGTGAATCACTGTGAACAAAAAGGAATGTTCAGGATGTTCAAAAGTGTGCCTTGCAAGTGCATTGGTTAAGTCCTTTCTCCCTATGGCATACAGATGTTCATAAATTCTTTTCTTTAATGACCTCTCTGTTTTGCCAATGTAGAAGGAAGGGCATTTCTTGCACAAGGCAACATACACTACCCCCTTAGTTTCACAGTTGTATTTACCATTGATAGAATAAGTTTTATCATTAATGTTTATTTTACTCCCAGGTAAAATGTTTTTACAGTGGGGGAACATACCACATTTAAACATGCCCACACCATTAACTCTACTTTTAACTGTGGTCCTTTCCACAAGGTTCTTAAGGTTCATCCCCCTTCTATATGTGAATGTTGGCTGATGTCCTACTACTTTAACCAACGCTTGATCTTCCAATAGAATGTTCCAATTTTTAGAAATGATACCCCTAATAATATCATAATTCAAACAAAATGTAAAAAGAAAATTAATAGGGGGCGCCTTGTTCGTGCTATCCTTCTGTATTACTTGTAGTGCTCCACCATCCAAGAGGGGCCTAAACCTGTCCTTCATTCATTATGTCTTTAATTAGCAATATGATCCTTATGAACATCAGGTGTCTCAGCTAGTTGGCAATTCTGAATGCCCATGACTTGTTTTTGTCATTTTAATGGACAATTTCAGGCCAATAAAGCCAAACCCCACTAGCTGTGGATATGCATATTTTGGCCTTGTTATGACTTTGTCAGCACAGCACAAGCAGAGTGTTTGACTTAGCATTAGAAACACAGGGCTGTTATATCCAGCAGATGTCCATTATCATTAGGGTCAATGCAGAAATATCCCAAACAACAAACTAAAATGATGAGTGAGAAGATCACTGAAAAACCAATCAGTAAAAAAAAATGAAAACTCCAGCAAAGCTAGAACTTCCACTGAGTGACCTCCCAAACCTTTTGTATCAAAGGCACATGGGATATATGTAAATGATCCTTATGAACATCAGGTGTTTCAACTAATTGGCAATTCTGAATGCCTATGACTTGTTTTGTTGTTTTAATGGACAATTTCAGGCCAATAAAGCCAAACCCCACTAGCTGTGGATATGCATATTTCGGCCTTGTTATGAACTTGTCAGCACAGCACAAGCAGAGTGTTTGACTTAGCATTAGAAACACAGGGCTGTTATACCCAGTTGATGTCCATTATCATTAGGGTCACTGCAGAAATATCCCAAACAACAAACTAAATTGATGAGTGAGAAGGTCACTGAAAACTAATCAGTAAAAACAAAATGAAAACTCCAGCAAACCTAGAACTTCCACTGAGTGACCTCCCAAACCTCTTGTATCAGAGGCACATGGGATATATGCAGATGATCGTTATGAACATGTGTTTCAGCTAGATGGCAATTCTGAATGCCCATGACTTATTTCATCATTTTAATGGACAATTTCAGGCCAGTAAAGCCAAACCCTACTAGCTGTGGATATGCATATTTCGGCCTTGTTATGGATTCGTCAGCACAGCACAAGCAGAGTGTTTGACTTAGCATTAGAAAAGTACAGTTGTGTACACTTACCATAAATGTAGATCTTCGAGTGTATTCACTGTTGCAGTCATTACATTTGGGTAATCCTGCTGGCAGGTTGCCCTCAGCCGGCCTGAATTCCAAAGTCTTGGGTCCTGCGTCAACTGCTGTCGCCCCTTCCCTGACGTCAGGTTTTCAGGGGTATAAAAGAAGCAGCCAACGCCATTTTCTTCAGTTTTTCTTGCCCCAGATGTCAGGTGCCCCCTAAAAGGGTAGCCAAACTATATATGTGTGTGTGTATATATATATATATATATATATATATATATATATATGTATATATCAATAAATACACCAAAATAAATTTTACCTTCATCTATAAGCAAATACACCACACAGGTTGTATAAATCAGAGACAGAAAGATAAGATCCATAGGAAAAAGGGGGATGACAGATGGGTAACCTGGACTGCAACAGTGAATACACTCGAACATCTACATTTATGGTAAGTGTACACAACTGTACTTTGTTCTTCGTGTTTCACTGTTGCAGTCATTACATTTGGGTAGAGTCACAAAGCTGAGGTTGGGAGGCTGGAGCTAAATAGCATTAGGAGCAGCTATGAGACCCTGCAGAACTGCAATGGCAAAGCCTGCCCTGGATTTAGAGTAGAGTGGCAGATGATAGTGCTTTGTAAAGGTGTGCACTGAACTCCAAGTGGCCACCTCTAAAATGTCTGTGGTTGGTACTCCCCTGAGAAAGGCTGCCGTGGTGGCTGCAGCTCTGGTGGAATGTGGCCTAATGCCCTTAGGCACTGGCTTGCCATGGTGTAAATAGCAGAAATGAATGCAGTGTCCTATCCACTTAGAAATAGTCTGCTTTGAGATAGCCTTTCCTTGTGATCCTGCAGCATATGCCACTAGTAATTGCTCTGTCTTCCTGAAAGCTTTGGTTCTGTCTAAGTAGAATCTAAGCTGTCTGTGTACATCCAAAGAATGCAGAATTCTCTCCCCCTTGTTCTGTGGATTTGGATAAAAGGTTGGCAGCTGAATAGTTTGGTTAAGGGCCACACGGGACACCATTTTAGGCATAAATGTTGGGTTTGTACTCAGAGAGACCCTGTCTGGATGAAATATGATAAAAGGTTCTACAGCCATGAGAGCCTGTAGCTCTGAAACTCGTCTTGCAGAAGTAATTGCTAGGAGCAGAGCTGTTTTCCAAGATAAAAACTTTATATCAGCGGTAGCAGCTGGTTCAAAAGGAGGCAGGGTGAGCTTTTCCAAGACATAGTTGAGGTCCCATGCTGGTAATGGTGATCTCCTTGGAGGCCTTATATTTTTGGCCCCTCTGAGGTACTGCTTTAATAAAGGATGAGAAAACATTGGTGGTTCTGTATTGTAATGAGCCGAAATGGCAGAGGCATGAATTTTAATTGATGAGAAAGATAGGCCTTTGTCCAGCATCTCAGTTAAGTATTGCAAAATGTGAGGAATATTTGTTACAGCTGTATCCATTCCTTGTGCCTGCTTCCAAGCACAGAATTTCTTCCATTTTCCAGCATAAGATTTTCTTGTACTAGACCTTCTGGCTTCCAGAATGACATCCATCACAGCTTTACTGAGAGATGTTTTTTGTATGACTACATTATCCGCCATGCTGCCAGGTTTAATGTCTTGAGTTGGCTGTGCAGGATCTGATTGTTTTGCTGGGACAGTAGATGAGGTATTTGAGGTAAGGTCCAAGCTGGGCATAGAGTCAAATTCCTTAGGATTGGATACCAGTACTGGCGTGGCCAGTCTGGGGCAATCAGTATCATCTTTGGCTTCTCCTGTCTGACCTTTAGGAGTACCTTGGGAAGGAGAGGCAGTGGAGGAAAGGCATATACTGACAGGTTTTTCCAGCTGAAAGATAGGGCGTCCACTTTCCATGCTTGTCTGTGATAAGTCCTTGTGCAGAATATTTTTAGTTGGTAGTTGTAAGGGGAGGCAAATAGATCTATGTCCGGGCATCCCCATTTCTTTGTTATCAAGCTGAAGACTTGTGGATCCAGCTTCCACTCGTGGGGATCCATGAGGTTTCTGCTTAGTTCATCTGCCAGAGTATTTTCCTTTCCTGGCAGGAATTGTGCCTGCAGATGTACTTGGTAAGTCAAAGCTGTGTCCCACAATGTCATGGCTAGTCTGCAAACGGGATAAGAGTGTGTGCCCCCCTGCTTGTTTCTATACCACATAACCGTGGTGTTGTCTGTCTTTATCAGTAGTTGTCCCAGATGAAGTAAGTCCTTGAAGGCTAAGGCTGTCAGGGCATTTTGAACAGCTAGCATCACTTTTTGATTGATATGTAGATGCATTTGGTTTGAGGACCATGTGCCCTGAATGCATTTTCCCACCATGTGTGCCCCCCAAGCATAATCTGATGCATCCGTTGTTAAAGTCTGCCTAGCTGGGGGTAATGTGAATGGCTGTCCCTTGTTCTGGTGACAGGCCTTTGCCCACCATCAAAACTCCTGTTGCAGGCAGGGAATGTGAGTAATCATTGTTTCCAGGCTGTGGCAATGCTGAGTCCAAACACTTTTTAGGTACCATTGAAGTTTCCTCATATGCAGTCTTGCATATGGAATTAGTAGGATACAGGATGCCATGAAGCCCAAAGCCTGCAGAATTTTTCTTGCAGATAACTGGGCCTTTGTTGCCAACATTTTGAAATAGGTAGTCAATTGCCTTTGTTTGTCTGGCGTGAGATAAGCCATCTGGGCAGTTGCATTCAAGCTTGCACCCAGGAATGTTATCTCTTGAGAGGGTACTAGCTTTGATTTCTTTTCATTGACTGTGTACCCTAGGCATGTTAAACGTCTTTTCACAAACACCAGATGTCGAAGAAGAATGTCCTTGTTCTCTGCTTGAATTAGACAGTCGTCCAAGTAAGGATATATCTGTATTCCTCTTTGTCTGCAGAATGCAATTACTGGTGCCAGGCACTTTGTAAAGACCCTGGGCGCAGTAGATAAGGCAAAGGGCAGTGCAGAAAATTGGTAATGCATTGAACCAGCCTTGAATCTGAGGTATCTTCTGCACGTTTGTCTGATTGGAACATGCAGGTATGCATCTTTTAGGTCTAAAGTCACAAGCCAAGCATTCTTGCCCAGCATGGGCAGAAGCTGCTGCAAAGTCAACATTTTGTATTTTGGTATATCCAAGAATGTGTTCAGAAGAGATAGGTCCAGTATCGGCCTCCAGGCCTTGTCCTTTCTGGGTACCAAGTACAGTCTTGAGTAAAATCCTTGTCCCTGCTCTTGCTCTGGTACTTGCTAAATGGCCCCCATGTCCATGAGGGATGAAACTTGTTTTTGTGCCTCTGCGCATTGATTTTTTGGCAGATCTGGCCAACTGTTTGCCTTTGGCAAAGTATGGAAATGGAATTTGTAGCCTTGTGACACTATATTTAGAACCCACTTGTCCTGGGTTATAATGTGCCAGTTTTGAGCAAAAATTGCTAATTTTCCCCCTAAGGGTGCTGCCAGAAGATAAGTGCTTGGTGTGGGCAGGGGAAAGTCATTGGGACTGTTTTCTGTATGTTTGTGCTTTATCTTCTCCAGCTTTGGAGGTAGAAGCACCCCATTGTTTTGACCTATAAAAACCTTGCACCTGGGATCTGCCCCTAGGGTGTCTGGATCTGCCCCTTTGAGGTCTGTCTGACACAGCAAAGGACCAATTTTTGGTAGGCCAGTGTCTACTAAACCTAGGTGGCTGTACTTGTAAAAAATCTTTAACAGCTGCATAGATTTAGCTTTGTCTTCCATTTTCTTTAACACCTCTTCTGCCTTAACACCAAAGTATCATGCTGTAAAGGTGCATCTAGTAATTTAACTTTAACATGATCAGGCAGATTTTATTCCTTTAACCAAGCATGCCTCCTAATTACAGAACCCGTAACTGCGGCACTGCAGGAGGCCTCCAAAGAATCAAAACCACATTATAAAGTATGCTTTCCAACTTGTTCAGCTGCATGCAATAAATCCTGCATTTCCTTGTTTTCAGCACATTCAGAATTTAACAACATTTTCTGCTTAAGCAATCCCATGACATGTTGCTGATACTTGAGCATATGAAACTGACAGTTTAAGGCCCTTATAGCCAAGGTTGCAGATGTGTAAACCTTTTTTCCCCATATATCCAGAGCCCTTGAATCTCTGTCAGAAGGGGTTGGGTTTTTTGCTGTCGATGCCTTAACACCCTTTGGACCCTGTGAAATAGTTTCTGGGTCAGCAGCAGGGTTCTTAAAAAGAAATTTATGTGAGTCAGAAACCCTGTAATATCTGTCTGGTTTAACAGGAGCTGGAGGTAAGGAGTCAGGGGTCAAACTGGACTCCGAAAACACATAATCTACAATGTCTAACACAGGGGGAATGGCTAGAGGCCTGTGCTGAGGTAGTAAAAGGAAATTCTTGTGCCTCTTTTTAGATTCTGAAAAATCTTGGCTTTCCCAGTGAAAATGCTCCCTCATGGTATGCAAGGTTTCCCCAAAGGAATAATCCTCAGGAGGGGATGCTGAAGGTATAGACTCTTCAGCGTCAGAGTCCTCATAGGGGGGCAAAGAGTATCCCTGATCAGAAGAGGAATCAGAAGAAATAGAAACCTGATCTGAAGAGTCATAATCAGTGTCTTGCCTAGGCCTCTTATCAGGAGGGGGATGGGAACCCCTGATCAAGGTAATCAGGTCTTCGGCCATTTTGATCATCTGTTTTTTTGGGCATAGAGGCCTGCACACATGGCTCATGAGTTTGTTTCTTTGCTTTAGAAGATGCTTTAGTCTTTGTCTTTGAAGCTGAAGTTTTAATGTAAAGATGTTGTGGTCTGAATACACCCTCAGAAGCCAGCACCTGCTCACCGGCTCCAGACCCATCTGAGGGATTAGCGTCCAAGGCTCCAGTAACTTGAGCATCCAGCGGCATGGCCGACTCCATGTGGGAGTCGGTAGCTGCCTGCGACTCTAAAGTAGCGGGTGTCAGGGGCTGCGAAAGTCCTCACTGAGAACCGGCGACTGGCTTAGGAGATGCTTCGTCGTCGGTTTTGGGCCTCGTTTGTTTTTCTCTATCCTTTTCCTTTCATTTTTTTGTAAACTCCGGTAGTCGGATCCGACGACATTTGAGGATAATTAAACCGGCTACCAAAATACTTTGAAGCAAAATTATACCGACGCTTAATAGTGCATTGGTTAAATCTAGCACAAAATCAACAACCAGTAACGTTGTGATCAGGGCCTAGGGAAGGAATACAGTAAGAAAGAAAATCCCTATGTGGTATTTGCTTTCCATAAGTAATACAATTATTAACTTTTTCTGACATCATTATGGAGCAAGAAAAAAGTTTCCCCAACGGGGTACTTAGCTTTATTGAAGACTTTGGTTCTGAAACTCAAACACAAAAATTTCAGGAGTCAGCTGACCGGCACTTATGAACTGCTTCTGCTTCGGGCACTTCGGGCAAGAAAGACTGAAGAAAATGGCGTTGACTACTTCTTTTATACCCCTGATGACCTGACGTCAGGGAAGGGGCGACAGCAGTCGACGCAGCACCCAAGACTTTGGAATTCAGGCCGGCTGAGGGCAACCTGCCAGCAAGATTACCCAAATGTAATGACTGAAACAGTGAAACATGAAGAACATCACAGGGCTGTTATACCCAGCTAATGTCCATTATCATTAGGGTCACTGCAGAAATATCCCAAACAGCAAACTAAAACGGAGTTTTCATTTTGTTTTTACTGATTGGTTTTTCAGTGACCTTCTCACCCATCATTTTAGTTTGTTGTTTGGGATATTTCTGCAGTGGCCCTAATGATAATGGACATCAGCTGGGTTTAACAGCCCTGTATTACTAATGCTAACTCAAACACTCTGCTTGTGCTGATGAGGTCATAACAAGGCCGAAATATGCATATCCACAGCTAGTGGGATTTGGCTTTACTGGCCTGAAATTGTCCATTAAAACAACGAAACAAGTCATGGGCATTCAGAATTGCCAACTAGCTGAAACACCTGATGTTCATAAGGATCATTTGCATATATCCCATGTGCCTCTGATACAAGAGGTTTGGGAGGTCACTCAGTGGAAGTTCTAGCTTTGCTGGAGTTTTCATTTTGTTTTTACTAATATATCATTTGAAGAATTTTTCACATTGTACTGTGCATTAAAAGTTGTATTCTACTTATTTTAACAGGCTTTTATTTCATTTAAATAATGCACACAGCCAGGTCCTCAACAAGCTTCTTTATCTGAATGTTAGTTGATGTTACTGCTAGACATCCATCCATTGCTTTCTTTGCAGTTATACCTGACCCTAGCGGTCTTCTTTCTTCATCATTCTTTATGCCACAGACAATCCTGTCCCTCATAAATGAGCCATGCAGTATTTAAACTCAACGTCTTTGGCTCTATGTCTCAGTTTAAGTCACATTAACATAAGCAAACTCTTAAGGTCCTTAAAGGGACAATCCCAGTGTTTAAAATTTGGGTCCGCAATACAGCTGAATAAAGCCACGCCCACTTTACAACGTCACTTACATTCCCTCCCACGGTGTCTTTTTTCTTGTATGTCCTCAATTCCAGTTATATTTTGGCTCCCATTGTCAACTGCCCTTTAGTTTTACAGTCCTATGGCAGAAGTCTGGATTTTTGCCTCATATTTTTGTTCGTTTTTTCATAAAATTGTGATTTTATAATGACAGACTTTCAATTTCAGATTTCATACCCTTCAGAAAATTCATACTAATGCAAAACCTGTTATTCGATCAACTTTACAAGTTTGTAAGAGCGATTTAAAAAAAAGTCCGGATTTCGGAATCTAAGAGGCTGAGAGGTATGGTAAGGTTTGTCCTGTTTTACAACGTCTCCATTCATTAATACCATTCACTGTGGTTCGTTTCTATAGCAACCACAATGAATGATCATCCTAAAAATAGCAGTTGGTCTGGAGCAGTTGTTCACCCCACTATTTTAGGATTTACTGCTAAGAGTCTGAGAGATGTGATAAGGTTCCTTAGGATCCTGTGTTATTATTTTAGTTTTTAGACAGCTGGATCATTCATTGCGGTTCGTTTCTATAGTAAACGCAAAGAACAATAATTTCAGAAAGAGCACAGTTTTACTGTCCAGAGCATTTGTACCCCTTTTATTTTAGGCTTTGTCCAAATTTTTTGCTCTAACAGGCTGAGCACTACTTTGTACATTAAAAACTTAGTTTTTAGAGCGATCGTTCATTGTGGTTCCTTGCTATGGTAACCACAATGAACGATCTTTGTTAGAGCAAACTTTCTCCCAATGTTTAAAAAAAAGGAACATGAGTAATGTACACCTAGCTGCTTTCTAAATTAATAACTTGTTTTTGTAGTAGAGCGATCGTTCATTGTGGTTGGTTGCTATGGTAACCACAATGAACAATTGTTCTAACAGAAAACTTTCTCCCCATGTAAAAAAGAAAAAGAAAAAAAGGAACAGGAGTAATGTGAGGACATTGCTTTCCACAGTACATTCTAAATGGTTAATGTGGTTCTGTAGTAGATTGATCGTTCATTGTGGTTAGTTGCTATGGTAACCACAACGAACGATCGTTATAACAGAAAACTTTCTCCCCATGTAAAAAAAAAAAAGAAAAAAGGGAACAGGAGTATTGCAAGGACATTGCTTTCTACAGTGCAGCTGTCAGTTCTGTTGCAGTCTGACTCAGAAAACAGTCACAGATTTATTCTCAAGCATCATAATATACACACAATCACCAGTCACACTTACAAACCCATACCAAATACATGTGTGCACTAGCATACATGCACACACAATCACAAAAACAGAAACACACACACACACATGCCATTGAAGTACTGTTAATGTGATGACATATGGGAATAACATTATCTCTTACTCAGAGGGGAACAAATGGGAACATTGTATGTATTCTGTTCCTTACTTTGTAATGAGACAGACTAAGGAAATTTCTTTTTAACAATGCTTTAAGCTTCTCAGTAATTTCTGTGGATGTGAGACCATTGTTTTAGCTTGCTATACTGAGATTCATATGTAGGAACTTCAGTATTACTAGGCTGTCAGATCAGGGATCATACATCAACATGTTGCTATAATAAGATTATTTTTACTCTTTGGAGAGCATATTAAGGGAACTCATTGCATTGCAGGCTTGCTGTAGCCAGACAGAGTCCTTTGTATGAGCTTTACTTTTGTAAGCATAAATAATCTTTGCATTGCCACACAGAGGAAGCAGGGAACTGTAATGAAAAGCAAGGAGCATCTTTAAAATATATGTCATACCATATGTTGCCACAAAAAACTTTTTTAATGTCTATTGTCAAACAGAATGATATAAAACTTTCCATGTATTGCAAATAATTATAATAGGATCAGGTATCATCACCATTTCTTATGTATGTTTGAAATGGGTATCATGTAATTCACTACATTTACTCTCAATCAAACTTTTTTTAAGTAAATTCAAAAACATAGTAATTTGGATGATTAGTGAACAGTGAATAATTCTGTATATGTTAGTAGAGCTAGAGTGTTTATTATAGGAAAATTCACATCTCTTAGTTCAAATTTTTAACTTGGTTCTGTAGAAGAGCGATCGTTCATTGTGGTTAGTTGCTATGGTAACCACAATGAACGATCGTTATAACAGAAAACTTTCTCCCCATGTAAAAAAAAAAGGGAACAGGAGTATTGTGAGGACATTGCTTTCTACAGTGCTTTCTAAATTAACTGAGTTTTGTAGTAGAGCGATCATTCATTGTGGTTAGTTGCTATGGTATCCACAACCAACGATCTTTACAACAGAAAACTTTCTCCTAGTGTTTAAAAAAAAGAACAGGAGTAATGTGAGGGCATTGCTTTCTACAATGCAATCTAAATTGATAACTTAGTTCTTTAACAGAGTGAACATTCATTGTGGTTAGTTTCTACGGTAACCACAATGAAGTATCATTGCAAACAGAAAACTCTTACTGTTTGGGGCAGCTGCTCCCGCTTTATTTTTGTATTAAGTTATGCGTGGTTGTTAAGTTGTGAAAACTGTTCGAGTTTTGGACAGAGCAGACTATAATGGAGTCATCTGTGTAGTGGACTAGGGAACCTTGCTGGATGACTCCGTGAAGATTATTGATGAAGATGTTGAACAAGAGTGGGCTTAATATTGAGCCTTGGGGAACCCCTGTATGGTTATGTGAATATAGAGAGAAATTGAATTCTGCCATTTGACTGCATGCTCTGTGTTTGAGAGGTAAGATTTTAACCATTTGAGAAACTGGGAAGATAGACCTAAGCTGGAGAGTTCAGAGAGGAGGATAGGGCATGAAATGGTATCAAAAGCTCTTGATAAGTCCAAGAACAAGGCTGATACAATGTTTCCAGGCTTTATTGACTGTATTTACGAAAGATATAAGAGCAGTGGTTGTACTATAAACGGGGTGAAAGCCATGCTGTGTGGGAGAGAGAATGTTATTCTTTAGAAGGAAGTCTAGGAGTTGTTTTTGGACACATTTTTCTAGAATTTTAGAGATGGGGGAAAGAACAGCAGTGGGCTGGAAATTTGCATTGTCAGTTGAGGTGCCACCTTTGTGAAGAGGAAGGATTATAGCTTTCTTCCTGAGGACAGAAACATGAGATTCTGGGATGGATCAATTAATCAGAATGCTAATAGGGTATGCCACAGAGTCTGCTACAGTTTTCAGGAACTTGGCTGGAATTCTGTCAGCAGAGTAAGAAAACGGCTTAGGTGTCTGCAGGAGTTTTTGGATGTGGGAAGCAGAGATGGGAGAGAGATTAAATTGTGTCTGTGAAAGCTGTTGTGTGCAGTTAATACTTAGTGGAGGTTGGGAGAAAAAGTCAGAGGGAGGTATACAGCTTTGGGATAGAGTAAGTTGTGTTGGAGAGAGAGTAGCAGAGAAGTTATTATTAGATAGAGGTAAAGAAAAAGTAGCAGTAATACTGGCAACAGTATCAATGAAACAGGAGTCAAAGATACTTGCTACTTGATATTTGGTTTGTCAGGGTGAGGGCCGGTTTAAGATTAGTGCTTCAAAGTTTCTTGTCTGGCTATATAATATAATTCTTTAAACCTGTTAGTGCTAATACATTTGTTTATGGGTTGAACACTGGAGTAATCTTATACAGTATTCATATTAGTAGTGACTTGAAATCTCAAACTCTATTAACTCTGTAATAGTTAACAATAAGTTACTATGGACAATTGCTAAATATATAAACGTATTGTTTAAGAAGTATTATTTAAGTAACAGGAAACTGAGGCTCTTGAATATCCACTTTTCATTTAGGTAATGTGCTTACAATACCCAACTGAATAAGGATTTATAAAATAATATCCTGTCTCCCTAGGCCCTGCTGTTGGTCCAGACCAAACAATACCTGTGTTATTACACAAAGTAAACACTGATAAGCACTGTAATTAAATATGAGTAGTAGAAATAACTGCAGCAAAACCCCATGCACACACTCTCTTGGGGTTCTAAAAATAGAACCAGTTGCCAGGTATGCTACTAGCTAAGTTAAGGGACTGATCTCTTAATGCATATACCTTTATTGTTAGTTATCTCCTGTTACTCTAACATTACTTCCCTAAGGGTATAGTTATATACCTCGCATATACCTTTATTGTTAGTTATCTCCTGTTACTCTAACATTACTTCCCTAAGGGTATAGTTATATACCTCGCATATACCTTTATTGTTAGTTATCTCCTGTTACTCTAACATTACTTCCCTAAGGGTATAGTTATATACCTCTCATGAGCCTATCAGGAGAAATAGCTGGAAGGTTGCATTACCTCAGACAATGAGAACAGCTGAGGTAAAGATGGGAAATGCATTCCTCCATATCTCTTGTCCCATCTCATATATACCCAACTAGAATGACCACAATTTTGGACAAGCCTAGATGGCATACTGTCAGTCCTCTAATACAATTTCACCTTCAGCAAGGAAACAGTTTCTTTTTTCAGTGATTTACTAGAAACTGAAATCATAATTTCCATGCATATTTTCCCAAGAGAGGACTTTAGATATACACTTTCCATGTGACCTCCACTACAAAGTTCCTAACCTGCTATTCTAGACTCTCGGTAAGACTTTCCTCCCAAGACATTCATAAGGAGTCTGGGATAGGAGGAAATAGTGTCAGTAAGGCTTTCACTCATCACGAAACCAAGCCTCTTGCAAGGTGCTCTGTGCTACAATGTGAAATGACCCGTGTCATTTTGAAATTCTGAGTAACATAATTCTGATCATTGAAAGTATAGAACCACGTGTGAAATTTTGTGGAAAACATAACTCGGGGATTATTATATCTTTTATTATCAACCCTAGTCTGAGATTCAGTTATTGTACTGTTAGCATATATGTTGCAGGGGAGTGCAAGTGCATCTCCCACAATACACACACTCTTATTTTATCTTTTGGTTGACCTGGTTAGTCCCACTAGGCTAGTAGCCCCTTTTCAGAAGAGACCAGAGATGGTATTTTTAGCAGTAGAAGAAATATGGCTAGGGCATCATGGAAATTCTCCTACTCTTTGCAAGAGGTGTGTGAGATCTTTTTCATCCTCCTCGTCTACCACCAATTCAAGGAGATGGGACCTCCGTTTAATGTCTCATCTGAAGGATGGCTCACTCAGGAGTGCAGCACCTTCCTTATGCTGCACTGCAGTGTCAGCAATCAATCTAACTGGTTTGGGAATAGAACCCATCATCTTCTGCACCAAAGGAAAGTTGGTGCTACCTGTAGCACCACTGACAAATCATCAGGGGTTTCAAAACACAATGCTTTAAAGGTGCAAGGCTGAGTTTCTAAATCTGGTATTTTTGTTAAAATCACAGTTAAATCATCAACTTGTTAAGACTCAGAGTATTTTTTTCTCACACTTCCAGAAGGGAGGCCAGAGGATGACTTGACATAGATAACCCCTTCAGATTCCATTGCGAGACTTTTGTCATGGGAAACTGCCTAAGATTCAAGTAACTATGCAAGTCCTTATGTGAGATCTGCACTGCACCCCTGAGCCCTTCAAAGGTCTTTACAACTTATTCAACATATAATCAAACTGCGGAGACTTAGATTTGACAGCCATGTAAGTCTGACTATTCTAACAGCAGCACAACCCAGATACCCAAGCATGAAGAAAGGGTTTACTTTGCCTCTGGCAAACTATTACGCCCCTGTAGAATGTTACCCATGTAATTCATTACAGTGGTGTGTGGCCTTGTTCTGATCAGTTTATGTGACATGAATCATTGTACCCTCACCCATCCTTTACAACTGCCCACTGATGTTTTCCAGGACAGAGTTTTAGGCAGATGTGCTCATGCCGTCTATGACTGAGTGTGCATGTATATTTATATTATTGGTTGTTGTTAACTAGAAAAGTCTAACTCAGCAAAGCTCATTTTCAGTGCAGGATCAAGGAGAAAAGGTACAGCAGATACATTTAATATGCTCATGCCAAAACATGTTTTTTATAAAGATAACTTACATAGTTCTTAAAGGGACAATCCCACCTTTTAAAATTTGGGTCCAGGCTATAGCTGACGAAAGATACAGCCACATTACCACAACAATTATATAACCACCCATGGTGTCTTTCTTCTTTTAAATATATTTTATATCCTCAATTCCAAATCTGTTTTGGCTCACAGTGTCAATTAGGCTTTGGTTTTTACAGTCCTGTCACAGAATGCACAGATTTTTGCCTCATATTTTTGTTCCATATTTCATAAAATTGTGGTTTTCTGCCAAATTAGTTGCAAATCATTGATGAATGATGTTAGAAAATAATGACAGACATTTCAGTTACAGATTTCCTACCCTTCTGAAAATTCATGCTAATGCAAAACCTGTTATTCTATCACCTTTCTAACTTTGTAAGAGCGATGTTTAAAAAAATGTCCGGATTTCTGGATCTAAGTAGCTTTGAGGTATGGTAAGGTTCTTCCTGCTTTGCAGCTACTGTCTAAATGAATACCATTTATTTGTGGTTCATTTCTATAGTAACCACAATGAACGGTCAATGTAAAAAGAACATTTTTACTGCCCGGAGTGGTTGTACACCCCATCATGGCTTTGTCTGGATTTCTTGGGGTTATAATTAGCACATTTTAAAATCTCAACAACCAAGTAACATATACAGTACTCCATAGCCTGATATGAAAGCTATCAGCTAGATGAATAAGATGTTGCTGGCAGTATGTGTGTAACGAGTGTTTGCTGAGATATTGTAAGTTGCTTATAAAATATTTCAAACATTAATAAAATTTGTTTTAAAACCTAGAACCTAAAGATCATTACCACTATAAAAATAGTTTTTGCTGAAGAGTTTGCCAGTTATGCATCTTTCATAGGATCATAGGTGGTTACTAGGCTAATGACCCCTGGGGCCCTTACAAGCTTAGCCAAGATTTAATCCCCAAAAAATAAACCTCAGTCTGCATCTGTCTCCCCTGTCAGTGAGGGAAAGAGGAGGAACCCTGGGACCAATTTGTTGTTTCCCATCCACTCATTAAGGTTGTGCTTGAAGAGTGTCAGCAGTGTACTCTGACATGTATGGGGTGTCTATTTCAGAGATGGGACAGTCTCTGGTAGACAAACCTGTCTCCAGCAGGTTCTGTTAATGTCGCATATTAGATTTAGGCCTTTCGATCGGGTAATGCACAAGGAGTTAGACTTACAGATATGAAGCATCTCTAGTAGGGCAGGGTCCCAGATTGCCTTGTAGGTGAGGCACAGATCACCTCTGAGCAATATGTATCATACCGAGTACAGTGATAGTGATTTGAGCCTGTCCACATAGGACAGGTGTTGGAGGTCATACATTCTCTTTGTGAAGTATTTCTGTGTCCTTGACGAATCCAAACTGGGTGTAGTGAAGTGCTTGGAGATTGCCTATGTCCTTATTTATGAGGTTCATAATAATACGCTCCATGGCTTTACAGATTAGGCTTGTCAAGTTAATGGGGTGATAGTTTCCAGGGTCAGTAGTGGCACCAGCTTTGTGCAAGGGGATGACGATGACAGTTCTCCACTCTGCTGGAATGAAGCTGGTATTTAAGCTGTGGTTGAATAAGGTGCTGAATGGTGAGGCTACTTCTTGCTGAAGATGGTGCAGAATACAGCCTGGGATGCTATAATATCCCATAGAAGTTGTGTTCTTTGCCTTGGATAGGGCTTTTAACACTTGATCTAAGGAGATGTGAGGTGTGGAACTAGTACCAGGGATGTCAAATGGGCCTTGGGGGGGTCGGGGGGTGAAGTTTGTGCTGAACCTATCTGCTAGCAGGTTGCCTGAGTCAACAGAATCAGTGTAAGTGGTACCGTTAATAACTAATTTGGAACAAACCTGGGCTTTGCCATGGAGGTTCTTGACATAACTGAAGAAGGCTTTGTGGTTACCCTTTGTTTTAGAGGCAAGTTTCTATTCATAATTGCCTTTGGAGATTTTCAATAGTGATCTAATTTGCTTGTTGATGCTAAGGAGAGAGTTTTTCCAATTGGGAATTTGTGCCTTTTTACCCTTGGACAACAGTTTCTCACTTTTGTTGTAAAGCCTGTTGATAGAGGTTGCCCACCAGCTAGGTTTGTGTTTCCTTGAGGAGCAGGATTTATTTCTGTTAGGTATGGCACAGTCCATGCAGTTGTACAGGTGCTTGTATACTGCACTGGCATACTGTTCAGCATAGTTGTCTGCATCATTTGAGGGGGGCAGTGGTGAGAAGCTGCTGATTCCATTCCTTAGAAGGTTGTAGTCAGTTTTTGAGAAGTTATTTAGCCTGTTTAGGGTTGGAGGGGGTTGGGGGAGGTATAGAAACTTTGAATAAGACAGACAGATGGTCTGATCTCACCATGGAAGAACTTACTTTGGGAGTGGTGCAGCGGTTACCCATGATGGTGGGAACTAAGTCCAAAATGTTATCTCTCCTTGTGGAGGAATGAGACAAGCTGGTCTAGTGTATTGGAACTGATGAAGTCAAGAAATCACTGGGTGAGTGCATTAGTGCAGGAATAGTTCACCCAGTCTATGGCGGGGTATTTGAAGTCAACAAGGTGTTATGGGGTAACTTGATGGGGTCAAGAAGGTCCAGGTAGAAGGAGTGGGTGTGAGTCATGGGGGGGGGGGGTCTATAGATGGATATAATTTGGATGGGTGTCTTGCCAATTGTCATTTAACCTGGAGTAGTTCTAGTGTGTCATGCTGGCAAACCAGTCTGGAGGTGTGCTTCTCTTTTATGAAGATAGAGACTATACCACCCTTAGTCTTCATGACCTCATTCTAGGGTCAGAATGTGTGGAATGAGGTATAGCCTGGCAAGGCAAGGGTGCTATCCACAGCCTTGAACCAAGTTTCTGTGACTGCACAGATGTCAGCATCTTCCAGTGTAAGGACAGCCTCCAGTGACTGCATTTTTGGGTTAAGGCTGCTAGCATTAAGCAGCATGACCTTCAATTTGCTTTTTGACAGATCTTTTATGCTGGAAGATTTGTCACTGGGAGATTGCATAAAAAAGGCACAATGGGAGACGCAAGTGTCTTTGCCAGAGTCCAGAATCCCAGTGGTGATAAGTGGAGGCTATCTCTGTCAAAGCGTCAAGTCCTGTCAACCAAGTCATCCTAGGCAGACAGATATTGGATCCCCTTGGAATGGCACCAGAAACTAAGCCAATTGTTGAATTCAATTATTTTTTTGTTGGGATTGTGGTATCATTCTTGGTGAATGTAGGATGCTGCTAGGGCTAGGGTCACACCTGCCTGGGACACATACTCAGAGCCCAATCATGTCTCTCTTCATATAGTTCAAGGAGGTAGATCTCAAGTCATTCACACCAACATGGACAATGACAGAGTCATACTTCAACTGTTGTGGAGAGACTTAAGTGCATGTGTGATGTGGTAGATTCTGGCACCTGACAGACAACTGACCATGATCTTTTCCTTGTCGAACCGGCTGAGGGGGACATTGGTGTGTCTCTCAACTGAGTCACCAATGACTAGTACAACTGGTTTATTGTTATGCCTTATGGGCTGTGTTGGTTTATTCTTATGCCATATGGGCTGTATTTGTGAGACACTGGTGTGTTGTCTGCTGTCTATGATATGTTTGGTGTTGTGTGTCAACTGTGGTTGTGTTTGTTGGTCTCTGCTGTTTAGGTAAGTTTTTATTGAGGACCTCTGCATAGGTGTGTGTTGTGCTTGACTATGTGATGGAGTACGTGAAAGGGGTGTGGTAAGTCATTACTTTTATTATTGTAAGCCTCTATCCTTAAGTGACAAAGGCCAGACTGTTTACAATTTCCCATCCAAATATCAGGGTATTTGTTTCAATATGGTTGTATACCCTATTCCATACTGTGTGGATCCTTTGGGACATATATTTGCCTATCCAATATGTTCTGTTTATTTCAAAAGAGAAGTTGTGATCCCTGATCTAGTGTTTCTGGTACTGTTTGTTTTATGCATGTACAACAGAATCATCAAGGCTTGGTAAAGAACTGTGTTTGTGTGGGATATGAACCTGTCACCTCTTTTACCCAAAGTGAGAATCATACCCCTAAGCTGACAAGCCATACTTGGAAATGTGACGGGGGATGTACTTGATAGAGGCACTGGAAACTAACGTTGAGTGGCACAATGCCAGTGCACTTCTATGGGCACCACCTGACATGCCTTTCTTTTGATGTACAGTTCTGCATCAGGTACAGCAGGTGTTTTAAGTGGAAAGTGGGTGTGGTATATTGCACCAAGAATGCAGGGGAAATTGGCTTTAGCACAGAATTGTTGCTTGCCAGTTCTTTAATCCACAACTGTTGCTGGGAAGTGGATGTAATCATCCACCTTGGTGCACACTGCTGCCAGGAAATGCAAGTGATCATTGGGGGAAATGTTTCATCTGGTGTCAATGAAGTTCTTGTGCAGGCAAAGACAAACTGCTTAATGGATCACCAGAGGAAATGTTTCATTTGGCATCAATGAAGTGCTACAGCCTTATTTAGTTCACTTATTGAGTATGCTATACCTGTGTCACGGGATTGAAAATAGTATTTTACTTAGCTTATTCTGGAGGTCCAGAATCTTTGCTAGCTCCATGCTAATTTATATCCAAAAAAATCACAGACATGCAGTAATTACCATTACTGCCTTGCATTACCTATGTCCCCAGTTCAGTTCTAAACGGTGGCACCTAAGCTGAATCTGTAACATCTGCCCGTGAATTTTGATGCTGCATTTCCTCCCGCATCCAATGGCATAATGTGCAGTGAAATGACACTTCTTCATTTGCTCTGTATTGTGTGTCCATGTGCCTGGAAGTTCACAAAACTCTGTAAAGATCCATACCTAGTATGGCTCTGCAATGAGGCTAAGTGCATAATTGAAGAAATAATGACTGATTTTAGGCAGTGTAGCATGCCTGACCACCTCTCAATACACGAAGCATTACTGTTGGCTTACACTATAGTTTTTTTTTTTTTTTTTTCACATGCAACATGATTTGGGAGATTCTTAGGAAAAATAAAACATTCACAAATGAAAATAAATAGCTTTAGGAAACTGTAGGTCATGGTCGTTAAGGTACTAGGGTGCGTTTTGCCAGATATTCTCTCTGAGGATTAGGAGGGCTTTGAGCTCATTTGTTAACCAGAAGTTGTTTTACTTCAGAATGAGAGCTGTTTGTCCCTTCCTCTGTTTCTGTTTATATTTTCATTAAAAACAGCTGTATGGAAGGTTGGTTTCCCTACTGTCTGTTTTTTTTTGCAGAATGCCCAGATTTTTACCTGATATTATCGGTTCATTGCTCATTAAATTTGCAGCTTTGTGGCAAATCATTATGGGCAAACATTAATTTTAGTTTGAGTCTTTGGATAAAACTAAAAATGCACTCTAAAACGTAACTTGTTATTTCTAAGTTTCTAAGAGCAATAATTAAAAACTGTCCCTGGTTGTGGATCTTTGTCCATCCATTATTTTTAGGTTGTGCATACATGGGCAACTACTGCAGGGGTTGTTTGGGCTGACAGTTCAGTTTGGTGTCATGCAAGAGTTTGTGCATACTGAGTGAACTAATAGAGAGGTTGTGGGTGAGATATTTAATTTTCATGTCATTTAAGTGTTTGTACCTACCTACCTGGCTGAAGTACTGGAGAGGCCATTGGGAAAAGGTTTCATTCTGGTGTCATTTCAGTGCTTGTGCATACATGGGCAAAGTACTGGGAAGGATGCTGGGGGAAATGTTTTATTTTGATGTCATTTAAGTGCTTGTGCATACATGGGCAAACTACTGGAGGGTTTGTTTGAGTTAATGTATCATTTTGATGTCGTGTAAATGTTTGTGCATACAAGGGAAAACTACTGTTTTTTTTTTGGTCTAATGTTTATTTTGGTGCAATTTAGGAGTTGGTGCATACAAGAGCAAACTAATAGAGGGGTTGTGAGTGAAATATTTCATGTTATTTAAGTGCTTGTACCTACATGGCCAAACTACTGGAGGAGGTCACTAGGTAAAAGGTTTCATTTTGGTGTCATTTCAATGCTTGTGCATACATGGGCAAAGTACGGATGGGGACGTTGGGGGAAAAGTTTCATTTTGATGTCATGTAACTGCTTGTGCATACAAGGGAAAACTACTGGAGTGGTTGCTTGGGCTAATTTTTCACTGTGGTATAATTTCAGTGCTTGTGCATGTGTAGTCACACTGCTAGAGTGATCCTGTGGGAATAATTGTTATGTCAAAACCTACAGGATAAATATACTCATAACCCGCAAAAATTCTGGGCCTCCATAAACAGATTACTTCACCCTGGGAAAGCGTCCACTCCAGCCCCTGTGTTGCCAAACGACCAAGACAATATCCCTAGTCAATTTAATGAATTCTTTACAGAAACAGTACAAAACCTAGCTAGTACCCAAAAAAACTATGGCATCCCAATACAGTCATCCACTACAATCAACAGTAATGCAAATAACAACACCTCTAGCTTTTCCCTGCAACCAGTGTCCACAAAAAGGATTTCAAACCTCCTTAAGAAGCTAAAACCAACCACACTAGCAGCCGATAAACTTCCTGCAGATTTCCTTCAAATATCAGCAGAGGCCATATCATATCCAGTGTCAATTCTCATAAATAGGTCAATTTCAGAACACAAAGTACCTACCTTACGGAAAACATCCCACATTGCTCCTCTACACAAAGGCGGCAACTGCTTAGAGCTGACCAACTATCGCCCAATAGCCATACTATCCCCCTTATCAAAAATTTTAGAAAGAGCTGTTCATGTGCAACTAATGTAGTACCTCCAACAAAGCAAACTACTATCCAATTCCCAGCATGGCTTTAGACCCTCCCATAGTACCACCACCGCTCTTCTATTTTTCACCAACACAGTTAACCACTACAGAAACAAAGGTCTTTTCGTATCATCCATTTTGCTGGACTTATCAAAAGCCTTTGACATGGTTAATCACAATATGCTCCTCAATAATCAATCTAGTCTAAACGTATGCTCCTCCACTATACTATGGTTCAACAGCTACCTATCAAAACATCAAAAAAGCTGTCCGCTGACAAGAAAAGCTGTCCTCCCTCTTACCAATATCTATAGGAGTCCCTCAGGGATTAATCCTTGGCCCACTGTTGTTCTCTCTTTTCACTAATGACATCTATTCTTCATTGCCCACTGCCTCAGTAGTACAGTATGCTGATGACACTACCATAATATGTGCTGCCCCCAACATTATGGAACTACATACCCTTACCCAAAATAACTTTACTCTAACTGAAACTTTGTTTTCTAACAAAAAACTACTTCGTAATCCCAAGAAAACAAAACTAATCCTATTTACCCCGGCAAATCACCTACCTTAAATTATAGCCTCATCATAAACTCCAAAGATAATATTCAAATCACACCAACCAACTACACAAAACTACTAGGAGTAGAGATTGATAATCACCTGAGATTTGATATCCACATAGCGCAAACCATCAAAAAAGTGAACAGAAAATTAGGACTCCCCTATAGAAACAAGCAGTTCATGACTAAACAGACCAAAGCCACTATTGCAAGACCCCACCTCCTTTCCATCCTTCTTCATGCCTCCCCTATCCTAACTAATCTTCACCTTACCGAACTTCGCAAACTGGAATCATGTTACAACAAGATTGCCATGTTTGCTACAGACTCCATGTACAGGTCCCATCACTGTCATTCACTAATGCAACTCAAGTGGCTGGATCTTCCTCATCTACTAAAACTTATTCAAGTCTCAGTAGCACATACCCTCTACTACTACCCTGAGAAAATACTTGCGCTACAGCAACTAATTCAGCCCTACACCACCACTAAGATCTAGCAGCCAAAACCTCATTCATGTAATTAGACATAAAAATGAAGCACGAAAGAGTCTCTTTGTCTGCACAATAGCCCAAAACTGGAACTCACTCCCAAGCCATATAACTGCCACTAATCCTAGTACTCAGTTCAAATACCTCCTGAAATCCCACTATTCATACAATTGGCTTTGCTCTTGCTACTCCCCAGGTTAAACAATAACTATGCATAGAGATTACCATGTGCTTACAATGAGTTCTGAACAAGTGCTGAATTCAAAGAAACAGATTTGAGTGCTGAAACTGGAAAACTTGCTAGTTCTAAGAAACAAAATTAAGCTAGAAGGCTTCCCTCCAACACAGAAAGGCTTGGGGGCTCAGAAGCCTACAAACAGTCTAGACCACTTACAGGAAAGGCAGGAAACAAGCTTAATTTTTTTTTTCATTCCCAGATGCTCTTATTGTAAATAGTAGGAGTGCCTCAAATCAGAATATGATCTCACTGCACTCAGTTGAGTGAGCAAATGAGATGGGCCCAGAAGGAGTATCCAAACACAAATTTACAAGAGGATATTAGTTTGTTAAGGTCTGATTTGTTTAAGTTGGAGAATAGAGGTGAGGTGTAGAGAAGAGTTGATAGTAGATGGGATCAGCTAATTGCAGTTCTAGCAAGTGGGGTAAAGAAAGGTTTGATTCTGTAAAGACAGCCAATTTTTTCATTAATGGTTTTGAGAGTTTGATTGATATGCGCATCAAACTTTGGGTTGTTATGAACTATGACACCCAGTAGTTTAGTTTGGGCTTCCGGAGAGATAATAGTGCCATTGTTAGCTGTTATGTTGAAGTATTGCAAGGGGGTCTTACATGTGGGAGAGAAGAGAAGGAGCTTAGTTTTGTTGGGGTTTAGGATTAGATGTTGATTGGAGAGCCATTTTTCTACTGTATTGAAGGTATTTTGGGTTACTGTAAATACAGTAGCTGGTGAGGTATCAGAACAAATCAAGATGGAGTCATCCACATATTGAATGCAGGTAGCATCTGGGATGACTGAATGAAAGTCATTGATAAAGATAGAGAAAAGAATGGGGTCCTAATATTGAGGCCTGTGGACTCATAATGTAATGGGTAAATGGGATGATAGCTTGTCCTGCCATAGGACACCCTGCTGCCTGCCCTGCAGGTAGGACTGAAACCATTGGAGTGCATGGTTGTTTAAGGAGAAGGCCTTCAAGGTATTTATAAGCATTTTGTGGTCAACCATGTCAAAAGCCTTGGATAGATCTAGAAAGAGTACTGAGGATAGTTTTTTATTATTATGGTTGTGGTTAATGACGTTGGCGAAAGAGAGGAGGGCAGAAGTAGTACTGTGGTGTGGCTTAAAGCCATGCTGAAAGTTGGACAATAGCTTGTTCTTTGTGAGGTAGTGCATGAGCTGTATGTGTACACACATCTTCATAATTTTTGCTAGTGGTGCCAGAATAGCTATGGGTCTAAAGTTTGACAGTTCAGTGAAACTGCCTCCCTTATGGAGAGGTATGACATGAGAGAGTTTCCATATAGTGGGGACAGTAGCTTCAAATATAGCTCTGTTGATCAAGATTGAGATGGGGTATGCTATGGCATCACCAGCCTTTTGCAGATAGTCTGCTGGGAGGAGGTCGACAGCCAGGGTGGTGGGTCTTAGTTTCTTAAGTAGGGCATGAATAAGTTGAGTAGGAACAGGTTGGAAGGTAAAGTGAGTTTGTGTACTAGGTGTGACTGCTTTGGGATTATAGCCATTGGGAGAGAGTTGGCTGGCTAGAGACTGGATAGTATCTGTGAAGAAGCTGTTGAAGTTATTAGCAATGTCTATTGGGGACTTTTGTTTGGAAGCTGAGGGGGGTGAAGTGGCAGTAAGGTCTGGGTGGAGTAGTTTGTTTATTCCTGGCCAGAACTTTTGAGATTTGTTTTGGTGTTTCTGTAGTAGATGATAGTAGTAGTTCTTTTTGTCTGAGGTTACGGATTTTTTGGTGCCATTCCTTAGTTGTATGAATCTTAGTTGATCAATTGGAGCTTTGGTTTTTTGGTAGGTGGTCCATGCTTTGTTTCTAAGTGACATTTTGGTTTTAGCATCTTTAGATAACCATGGTGCAATATTAACTTTGGTTCTAATAGTGTGGCTGGGAGCATGGGAGTTAAGAATAGTAAGGAATTTGGTGTTAAAGTATGCCACAGCTTCATCTAGGGGGAGACTTTTTAGTGCTGAACAGTTGCATGCCTTAAGTTCATTTTGAAACTTGGTGAGCATAAAAGTTTTGTTGTTTCTTAATGTTCTATAGGTGTGTTGGTAGGAGCAGTCTATTTTGAGCTTGATTACATAGGTGAGACTGTGGTCACTTAGATCATCAGACAAACTACCTGATTTATAGGATTCAAGATGGGTATTGACGAGTATCCGATCTAGTGGTACTTTCCTTGTTATTGGGTTTTCCTGTCCTGGTGGGGGAGATTATGATTTGACTAAAACCATAGAGGTTTATGTGGGTTGTGGGAGTTTTGCAAGAGCAAGTGTTCCAGTCAATGCTGAAATCCCCAAGAACAAGTTGTTTCTTAGGGGTAGTTATTGGATAACCAATATAAAAAGTCTTCTAAGGTTCCTGTGTTCTCACTTGGGGGAATATAGACACAGAGAATGTTTATATTTTTGTTTTTATTAATTTGTAGTGCTGAGATAAGAATTTCAGCATTATTGAACTGCGGTGGTTGTTGGGTATCTATGCTGACAGATAGGGAAGACTTATAAAGTATGGCTACCCCACCACCCTTTCTGGTGGTCTGGTCTAGTCGAAACATACTCTACCCTGGTTGCAGAATCTCATGGTCCTTGGTGGCAGGTTTTAGCCACGTTTCTGTTAGGCATAATATATCTGGGGAATGAACAGCTAAGAGGGCATGCAGGTGCTGAGTTTTGTTATTTATGCTCCTAATGTTTAGATGGCAGGGCAGCAGAGAGTTGGGAGGTCTATTTGTTGGAGCTATGTTGGTAAGGGATATAGTGGGGGGATTAGGGTCAACAGGTGGGGATGGTCCAGGGTTTGGGTGGATGTCATCATCCTTTGTGAGGTTGTAGTGTATCCTGAGTATGAGTTTTAAGATTTTGAATATAGTTTTGTAACAGTGTCTAGTTTTAGGACTAATGTAACTAGGTCTAGTAAGATGGTAGCATTTAGGGGTTAAGGAGGTAAGCATGAGGGAGGTGAGTAAGGGTGCATTATTATCTGTTGTTGATGGGATGGATGTTTGGAATTTAGGGTAGTGGAAGCCTGGATTACTCTGATATTTGTATGCAGTAAGGAGATACGGGATGAGCAATAGGGGTAGTGGTACGGTAATAAGTGTATTTTGGGTGATAGCATGGCAACTGAAAGAGGCAAGAAACTTAGGCAAAAAGAACAGTAGAGTTTGAGGGCAGATGGTACTAGGTTGAGGGTGGATCTGTAGAGTGACAAGTTATTGCTGATTGGTTTAAAAGGAGTAGGGTATGGTTTAGTACTAATAAATTTAGCAGCGGGTGGGATCTAGGGGCAGGGAGGGGCATGGAGCGATCCCGAGTGAAGCAAGGTAGAGCAGAGCAGGGTTGAACCAAATCACAAGACCCTTGTGTAGAGAGCATGCAGGTAAGTATATTCTGAAGTATACTTTTCTTTAATTATATTTTGCTGGGGTAAAAACCACAGAAAACTATACTTTTGGAGGAGTAAGGAGTTGTATGCTGTCACTATAGTGTTAAAAAACTAGCGACTATATGTAGGGCACTTTTAGGAAAGTTTATAGCTAATTAGGGGCAGTTTGTGTTTTCTAAGGGGTCCAGGGGCTGTTTGCCAGTGCGAGGACTCCATGGCTCTATTTACACAGTGTACAACTAAAGAAAAAAGTAGGCAATTTAACCGTTGTCAAAATTTAAAACTGGACTGTTTTAAAAGAAATATAAGCAGGTGCATAGTATGTTTCTCTTAACAGCTATGCCAATTATGCTCCAAGGGTTGCATATCTGTTTATCTTAAAACAAAAATAGTAACTAAGATGTTAAGAGAATTAGAATTTTAAGGTAACTATTGGGCATTCATTATTACATTTATTGCTTGAATGCGCCTAGAGTGGAGACAGGAGGTCGACTTTGGTTGCCAATGACAGCGAAACAGTTAACTATATTATAGATTTTATATGCAGCCCCAAGACAATTCTTTTTCACTCAGTACAGCCCAGGAAAGCCAAAAGGCTCTCTGATAGGACCCTGCACAAACATGTAAATGGCTGCATTGAGAGTGCCAGAGGTAAGCCCAGATCTAACACCAAAAAGAAACCACACTGGTGGAATCCTTACCTTAACAGAGTGTATAACAAAAGAAAAAGTCATGGCCACAATGAGAAAGAGTAACTCTAGACATGAATTCTCTGATTCATCTAAAGAAGAAAGTAAGAGGTCTAATGAAGTACAGCAATACCAGTTATAAGGTCAAGATAGCCTCCCTGGTTAAGAACAGTCACAAAGCCTTCTTCAGCTATGTCAGGAACGTTAAAGATAATACCCAGCAGTGTACAGAACTAGTGGTAAATTCCACAGCCTTCACTGACCAGGGTGGCAGAGAAAATCTACTGGCTGATAAATCTAGCTCTAACTTCACCTCCAGTAACCCCTGTGAAATCCCTTCAAGCATAACCCCAGCTATCAACAAGGAGCAAGTCTTGGAGGTGCTTAGTAAAGCTAAATACAGTGCTTCAGTGGGCCCTAACAATATTCCCAGTTGCATCCTAAATAGCATAAAACATGACCTAACAGCATCACTTGAAGCACTCTTCAACTACAGACTCAAAACAGGTTACGTGCCACGTGAATGCAGGGCCACAACAGTCATCCTTCTTCATAAGGGTGGCCCATCAGCTGACCCCAGGAACTACAGATGACTTGACAAGTCTTGTATACAAAGCCAGGGAACAAATTATCATAGAAATGATTAACAAGGACATTGGCAAACTACAGACACTGGAACCACTCCAATTTTGGTTTCATTAAAGGAAGGTCTTGCTTGCTTAACTTGTTGACATCTTTGAGAGGGTCACCATGGCTACAGATGAGGAGAAAAGAGTGCATACCACTTACCTTGACCTGGCCAGGGTGTTCGATACAATACCCCACTCAAATATTGTTGTCAAACTCTCAGAACTAGGCATAAATCCCAACATAACTTACTGGATTACGAGGTGGCTCACAGGATCCAAGAAGTCAGGATCAGTGACACCACCTCCACCAAGACACTAGCGACCAGTAGTGTCCCAAGGCTCCATGTTGGGCTGGCGCTTGTTTTAATATCTGTGTATGTGTGTGTGTGTGTGTGTGTGTGTGTGTGTATATATATATATATATATATATATATATATATATATATATATATAGTATGTAAAAAAAAAAAATATATATATATATATATAGAGAGAGAGAGAGACACACACACATATACATATACACTTTTGGAATAGACTTTGTTAATACTAAAAATGTTGATAAATCTTGGTGGCAAATAATACATTTTTAAAGAAAAGCAAAATGGATTCCTACATAAGGAGCTACATATATCCCAAGACTCAATGAATTTATATAATATATTTCAAAATGGCTGTATTAGTTTTTATATATTTTTAACTCATTTATTCACTAATTTTTGGAAGAATTGATCTAGTTCTTTATTAAATTGTTAGCGGGAATGATTAATGATATAAAAAAACAGAAATATTTTAGTATTAACATTGATACTATGTATCACAGTTAGATGTGTCCTTTGCCTGTTTTATAATAGTCAACAATATCTTTAAATGTTTAATCAACTTGACTCACACTGTGTGTAAATTTACTATTTAAATGCATATTTTTGGTGTTTTACTTTTATTATGCACTGACGATGCTCCGTAAGTGGAGACACTGCAGTTTGCTGATGGATTTCTCTCTTCTGACCATTTTAACTTTTTGTGAATTAATATGTTTTCATTTTCCTTGTTAGTGCTGGACTTAATTGTTTTGGTTTGTGTGTGCGTGTGCTTGTGCGTGTGTGTGTGTGTTTGTATGTATATACATACATATATATATATACATATATATATATATATATATATATATATATATATATATATATATATATATATATATATGTGTGTGTGTGTGTGTGTGTTTGTGTATGTATGGATATTATGTAGGTGTGTGTGTGTGTGTGTGTGTGTGTGTGTGTGTGTGTGTGTGTATGTTTGCCAAAGACATTGACATATATGGGTGGTAAGCTGTGGAGTGAATGGCAAGTGCTGCAACACGCAGACAAGTGACACCATTTGGTCGACAGACAGGTATTTGACAGGTGTGTGATATCGATAATCCATGAGTAGGGAAATATTTCCTTTCCATGGGGATTCTGTGATCTCAGAATTAGTAATTATAACTAGCTGGGGGGGGGGGGGATTAGGGCATATAAAGTATTGCATGATAACTATAAGAATCGGAGGAGGTTGGAAAGTTCAAAAAAATAATGGGGAGGATATATGTAAGGGTCCCTAATATACAACATCTGGAAGATTTAGGATTTTTGCTTGGAAGTGTAACTATTTTAATACCCCAAGCAGACTCGAAAAATGTTTCCTCAGGTAGATTGCAAATGTCGAAGATTTAGTGGGGAAGAAAGAAATAATTGGGAACATTTTTTTTTTTTGGTGACTATAATGAGCTGTCAGACTTCAAAAATTAATTGCAGACTACTTTGTCAGAAACAATGCATCTTGCCATGGGTAAACATCACCAGTTACCTCACTGATTGGATCTTCTCATAGGACAAGAGATGTGTCATCCATCCAAACTTGTTCACTCTACAACTGGTATTGTGGGTAATAGCATTTTGATCCCTTTCAGGCACATCTTTTCTGAGGACATGTTCAGTGTTTTACAGGAGGCGAGAAAACCCTCAAGCAGAAACTCTTATATAACCTCATGGAAGAGATTTTAGGTCTAGTGACATGGTCGTAATCAGGGTCCTCTTTCAGTGGGAGTCTGCTCATTTGTATGAGTTGCTCCAGTCATGCTTGGCCTACTCTTCTGTGAAGGCCCATTTGTCAGCCATTTCTGCTGGTCTGCCCTTGAATCATCCTTTGACCTCTCATATTGAGATCAAGCAATTTCTTAAAGGCGCCCTCCATAATATGCCTCCAAGAAAGCGTATTGCTTCTCCTCCTTGGGACCTTAATTTTGTTTTGGAAAAATTGATTCAGGCTCCTTTTGAGCCTGTAGATTCTGCTTCTTTGCAACATTATACCTGGAAGACAGTCTTATTGCTGGCTCTTACTTCTGCTTGGAGGGTTTCTGAGCTCCAAGTCCTTATGGCCTTTCCTCGTTTTTTGTTTTTTCCCCAAGGACAAGGAGTCCATTTGTACTAATCCTTCTTTTATGCCCAATGTAGTCAATGAGTTGTCCTTATATCAGTCAGTACAACTACCTTCCTTTATCCCTTGTCTTCAGTCTGGTAGTGAGTAGTTCCTGTACTCCTTGGATTTTCACAGACAGCTCAGGTACTATTTGGATAAAACTAGGACTATTTGTCGTAACTCTGATCAGCAGTTTGTTTCCTTTCATTCCAGGTCTTTGGGTTTGGCTGATTCTAAACAAACCATCTCCTCCAATATACCTGAGGCCATTTATTTGGTTCATAGGGTGGTACTAGGCTATCAGCCCTAGAGCCTATACAAGCCTAGCCATAACAATTCCCTGGCTACTTCTTCCCACACTATTTACTTCCCTGGACCTCTGTCTAGCAGGGTGACTGACGTGATCCCTGGGGTGAATTTCCTATCTCCCATCCAATCATCAAGGTTCCTTTTGAAGAGGGTCAAAGAGGCACTCTGCTTGACATGTATGGGCAGTCTATTCCAGTGTCTGTGGAGTCTCTGGGTCAGGAATCTATCCCTCCAGCATGTTTTGTTCATTGTGATGACAAGGTTTAGATCCCAGCGTGTGGCTCTGATGGATTGGGATTTCTTTAAGTGTAGCATGTCTAACAGCTCTGGTTTTCACATGGCCTTGTATGTTAAGCAGAGATAGCCTCTGAGTAGATGATATGCAACATAGTATAGGTGGAATTTTTTTAGACGGTCAGCATAGGGCATCTGCGTTAGGCCTGTGATTCTTTTAGTGATGTATTTCTGCGGCCTTTCCAGTTGTTGCAGATGTCTTGAGTGGTACATACCAAATGGGGCGTTGTACTCTATAATGGATCTAATGAGGGATGAGTACAGTGGGACAATGACCTCCTTTTTTCTGGATGAAAAGCTCTTAGTGATGAGGTGTGCCACATAGAAGGATTTCCTGACTGTTGTTGTGATGTGGTTATCGAAGGTGAGACCACTGTCCACCTATGACCCTAAGTCTCTTATCACACTTTCGGTGTTAAGCGTGCTGCCACCTATGTGGTAATTCATGGGTACATATTTTTTCCCGAAGGAGATAACTATACATTTCTTGGCATTGAGCTTGAGCCCATGGCTCTAGCACCAAGCATCTGTTTCTGTAAGGCCCTTTTGTAGAATATCCACATCATTTGGGGATTCAATAATGGCTCCCAGTTTGCAGTCAACTGCAAACTATTTTAGCCAGAGTCCCTTAGTGTTGGTATGTACTTCAGAGAAGTAGATACCAAACAAGAGCGGTCCCAAGACTGAACCCTGAGGTACTCCACTTGTCACTTGTCTGGAGCTGGATTTGGAGTCGGCTACTTTTACAGTGTGGGTTCTGTCAGTAAGCCAGTTGGCAACCCATCAAGTGATGTAGGCATTAATGCCCAGCTTAGAAAGTTTATCTATGATTCCAGAGTGGGAGATGGTGTCGAAGGCCTTGGCGAGGTCCAGATAGGCTGTGTGGACAACCTTACCCTTGTCCATGGCTCTGGAAACTGATTTGAAGAAATCAATCATGTTCATAGGTTCATAGGTTCATACTAGGCTATCTGCCCTAGGGCATTTATAAGCCTAGCCAGAGTGTGTTTGGCTTTCGCCACCCATTTTAAATTAATTTTGCTATGCCTTTTTTTGAGGTTAGTATACTGTGCCTCTGTCTAACAGTGACACAGAAGTGATAGCCGGGGTAAACCTATGATCTCCCATCCACTCATCAAGATTCCTCTTGAAGAGAGTCAATGTGGGACTCTGCCTAACCTGGACTGGGATTTTATTCCAGAGTGAAGGGAGCCTCTGGGTTATGAATCTGTCCCTCCAGCATGTCCTATTTATTTCAGTGCTGAGGTTCAAGTCTCTCGTGCGCGTAGCTCGATGGGATTTGGATTTTCTGAGGTGCAGCATGTCCATTAATTCCGGGTTGGACATGGCTTTATACGTCAGGCACAGATCACCTCTGAGCAGGTGGTATGCCACTGAGTAGAGCTGGAGTTTCTTTAACCGGGCAGCATATGGCATCTGTTTGAGCCCTTTGATCCTCTTGGTGAGGTACTTTTGGGGTCTTTCCAGTTGCTGCAGGTGTCTGGTAAGGTACATCCCAAAAGGGGCATTGTACTCAATTATGGGCCTGATTAGGGATGAGTAAAGAGGCACGATGACCTCCCCTGATCTAGATGTGAATCCCTTCATTATTAGGTGGGCTATATAAAATGTTTTTCTAACCACTTTGGCCACGTGGTTGTCAAATGAGAGATTGCTATCAACTTGGGTCCCCAGGTCCCTAATGACTTCTTCTGTACTTAATGGATTACCACCTATGTGGTAATTTGTGGACACTTTGTTTTGCCAAAGGGATGACTATACACTTTTTGGCATTTAGCTTGAGGCCATGGCTCTGGCACCAGTTGCCTGTTTCTATGAGGCCCTTTTGGAGGATGCTTGTGTCGGCTGGAGAGTTGATTATGGCGCCCAGTTTGCAGTCATCTGCGAACTTGGTCAGCCACAGTCCTTCCGTGTTGGCCTGTACTGCCGAGAAATATATACCGAACAAGAGAGGTCCCAGGACTGAGCCTTGTGGGACGCCACTTGTAACTGGTTTGGAGTCTGACATGGCTCCAGCAATTTTAACCATGTGGGTTCTGTCCTTGAGCCAGTTTGCAACCCATCTAGTGACATAGGGGTTTATATTTAAGCTGGTGAGCTTATCTATAATGCCCGAGTGGGGTATTGTATCGAAGGCTTTTGCGAGGTCCAGGTAGTCTGTGTGGACCACCTTCCCCTCGTCAATGGCCTTGGTGACTGTTTCAAAGAAATCGACCAGGTTTAAGAGGCAGGATCTGCCCTTAACAAAGCCAAACTGGGTAGGATCCAGTGTCTGTAGGTCCCCAATATCTTTATTTATGAGGTCCATGATGATCCTTTCCATAGCTTTGCAGAGCAAGCTAGTCAGGCTTATGGGGCGATAGTTTCCAGGATCCATTGAGGCACCACCTTTGTGGAGAGGGACCACTGTTGCTGTACGCCACTCTTTGGGTACATATCCTGTAGTAAGGCTAAGACTGAACAGTAGTTTTATGTTTGGGTTTAGCTCTTCTTGGAGTTCATGTAGGACGCAGCCTGGGACACCATCTGGTCCCATTGATGCTGTGTTTTTTGCTTTGGATAGGGCGGCTCTTACCTGAGCATCTGAGATGTCAGGGGGGGCAGCACTCTGTTGGGATAGATATTTGCCCTTTTGGTGGGGAGAGGGGGGAGAAGTTTGCACTGAACCTGTCAGCTAGGATGTTGGCAATGTCTGTGGGCTCGGTGTATTTTTGTCATTTTGGACTAATTCTGAGCATATCTGGGAATTCCCACCCAGGTTCCTAACATAACTAAAGAAAGCCTTGTGATTATCCTTAGTGTCCTGTGCAATTTTTCTCTCAAGCTGGCCTTAGACGATTTTATGAGTGCCGTAGTTTTTGCTAATACTGATCAGAGATGCCTTCCCTTTTGGGATTTTGCTCTATCATGTAGTAGCTTCCTCCTTCTATTGTATAGTTTGTTTATGGCTGGGGTCCACCAGACAGGACGTCTGCCTTTGGAGGATTGGGTCTTGGTTTTATTTGGGATTGCATGACCCATGCATTCCTGAAGGTGTTCATAGAATGCGTTTATAAAGGATTCTGCGGTCTGGGCCGTATTTTCCACAGGCCCGGGGGCTTTGAAGGATTTTGCCTCGGTTTTGAGGCATGTGAAATTTGCTTTAGAGAAGTTTTTCACTGTGGTTTTCTGGGCAGGGGTGGGGTCGGGATGTGAATATCCAGTGAGATTAGTTTATGGTCTGATCTTACCAGTGAGGGATACACTTCTGGTCTGGAGCATAGTGTCCCCATGTTGGTGATGATCAGGTCCAGTATGTTTTCCCTCTTGTGGGAGTGGTAACAAGTTGTTCCATAGCATTTGAGTTTATAAATTCTAGGAACCTTTGGGCTAGGGCGTTGGAGCTAGAGTAATGCTCCCAGTCTATGTTTGGGTAGTTGAAGTCGCCCAGTATAATGGTGTTTGGAGAGACCTTCATATTTTCCAGTATTCTCAGGAAGGCCAAGTGGGGTTCCTGTGTTTGGGAGGGTGGTCTGTAGCAGGCTATAAACTGGAAGGCAGTTTTACCCACAGTTAGTTGCACATGGATAGTCTCTGATGCTTCGTGCTGTGCCACCAACCTGGAGGTGTGGGTATCTTTGACGAATATTGATACTCCCCCTCCTTTTGTGGTTCGGACCAAGTTTTGGGGCCGAAAAGCATGGTATGAGGTATAACCTGGTAGTGCTGGGGTGCTCTCGGGACCCTTGAACCAGGTTTCTGTTACTGCACAGATATCGATGTTCTCCATGCTAAGGAGAGTTTTGAGTGCATGCATCTTGAGGTTTAGACTTCTGGCGTTGAGTAACATTACTCTTAGTTTCTTATCCCTTGTGATACCAATGGAGGTGGGTTTGTCTTTTGAGCCTTGCCTAAAAAAGGCACTATGGGGGTAGCAAGAGCCTTTGCCAATATCCGAAAGCCCAGGGGTGACAGGTGCAAGCCGTCCCTAGCGAAGCATCGTGGCTTGTCGAGCATGTCATCCCAGGCTGACAGGCATTGGATCCCCTTTGAATGACACCAACACTTAAGCCAATTGTTTAAATTGATCATCTTGTCTTCATATTGTGGCATCATTCTTGGTGAGGGTAAGATGCTACTCAAGGTCAGGGTCATACCGGCCTGGGCTACATGCTCAGAGAGCCTCTATGTCTCTTTTCATGTAGTCCAGGGAGGTACGTCTCAGATCATTCACACCAGCATGGACAATGACTGAGTCATATTTGTACTTGCCTTGGAGTGACCTGAGTGCTTGTGTTATGTGGCGGATCCTAGCGCCCGACAGGCAGCTCACCGTGACCTTCTCCTTGTTCAGCCTGGTGAGCGGACGTCAGTGTGCCTGACGATAGAGTCACCTATTACAAGTGTATCAGGTGTGTTGTTTAGCCTTAAGGGCTGTGACTGTTCGGCACACTGGCTTTGTGAGCTATGTGTTGCACGTGTTTTGTTTTGGGGTAGCGGTTGCTTGGGTGTCTGCTTTGAGGTCTCTGCTGCTTAGGCAGATTTTTATTTAGAGCCTCCGAGTATGTTTTGTGTGTTTATGTGTTTGGTTTGTTGTCGTGGTAGGTCTATGTGAGACTGGAATTGTAGTGAGTGTGGTTTCCTTCTCCTCCTGACTGGTTACGCCAGTACTGAGTTGAGAGAGCTTAGCCTCCAGTTTGGCTATATGGTTGCATCTCTCACATGTGTTGGAATTTGTTGGGAGGAGGAGAGGGTTGTCTGTGTACATGAGGCAGTTGTAACATTGCCTCAAGATTCCCAGATTCACCAGCTGGACTGGAGAGGAGATTGACAACTGACCTTTGGACATGCTAGAATAGTATTGGGAATTCCTTTATAACTGAAAAAAAGGGCCAATGGGGAACAAGGTACTCAAGGGGAGTTTGTGAGGGTGTAGTGCTTTTAATTTTTTAGAGCTGACTTATATAATTGCTTAGTTCAGGAGACAAGGTCGGCCCTTCACGAACCCAACCTGCGTGGGGTCCAGTGTTTGAAGGTTGTCAATGTCTTTGTTTATAAGTTCCATGATAATATGTTCCATGGCTTTGCAGATCAGGCTCATCAGACTGATGGGGCAGTAGTTCCCAAGATCCAAGTTGGATCCCCCTTTGTGGAGTGGGATAACTGTAGCTGTGCGTCACTCAGTGGGCACAAAGCCTGAGGTGAGGCTATGATTAAATATGACACTTAGGTGAGGTGCCAGTTCATTTTGTAGTTCATGTAGTACACAGCCTGGGATGTCATCTGGTCCCATGGATGCTGTATTCTTAGCTTTGAAAAGTGCGTTTTTTTACCTGTGTGGCCATTATTACCTGAATTTGGCAATCTTTCGGTATTGAGATGGGCCCTTTGGGGGGGTGAGGTTTGCACTAAATCGATCTGCCAGGATATTGGCAATATCCTTGGGATCAGTATATTTAATGCCATTCTGTTGTAGCACAGAGCATATCTGAGCATTGCCATTTAGATTCTTGACATAGTTATAGAATGCCTTGTGGCTGTCTTTGGAATCTTTGGCAATTTTATTTTCGTAACTAGCTTTGGAGGATTTTATGTGTTATTCTTTTCATGTTTTACCATTACTGCACAATTTTCTCATACTGTAGACTAAATGGGTATCTTTTTTCTGAAAAATGTTAAATGAATGTAACTAACTGAAACTTGTTTTTCTCTGTAAAAGGTACACTGAATGTAACTAAATTTATCTTGTATTCTCTGTTAACATATATATTAAATATAACTGGAGCTTTTCTCCTCGGGTCTCCACTGAAAATGGGTTTCTGACCCAGCTGGACTAAGCTGGTTAACAAATGTCAATAAATAAATAAATAAAATGGCAAATCTCTGTCTGCTTTTGTTAGAGCTCATTCCACTAGAGTTGTTGACTCTTCTGGTGCCTTCTTGAAGGGGTTGGACACTAATTCCATCCTTGAGGCTGCTACTTGGTCTTCAGTGTATACCTGTACTAAGCATTATGGTCTCTAGAGTCAGAGTAGGTTTTGTTGAAACCATTTTATGTTGGTTTTTTGAGGGATCTTCTCGGCCTTCCACCTCCCATTCTGTTCTTGAGCTTTTTTCTCTCCCTTCGGTACCAATACTGTAACAGTGGTATATAATGACATAGTACGGTTGTGTAAAATCATATCATAACAGTAGATGCCCAACTCTTCACGGTGGCATTATTTGCTCCCTCCCTCCAACCCCCTCTTGATTGCTCTGCATTTTTTTCCTTCTGGATACGTATGGACTCCTTTGTCCTTTGATGCCTGTTCTCTTCTGAAGCAATACAGTTCTAGGTAGTTGCGTTCCCTTTTTTACCCCATGTTCTGTGTGCGGAGCATAAATGTGATTTACGGCACAACCAAGATCTCTTTTTAGCTTACTTATACTGGTCAAGCAATGGTGATACAATCCTTCAGTACTGAATACTGCAGCAGAGAAGAGAAGGACATTAACTGTTATGGTAAGATTTTACACAACTGTACTTTGTCACTTTGCTCCGTCGTAACTACCATGCATGCCTCTCAACTGTCCAGATTTTCTCTGAATGCCCAGATTTTTGCCTCATATTTTTGGTCTATTCCTCATAAAATTGTGATGTTCTGGGAAATCACTGAAGATTTAAGTTACTAAGTAATCACACACATTTGAGTTTCAGACTTGAAAATGCACACTAATAAGTCCTGTTATTCTAGCAACCCTCTAAGTTCATAAGAGCAGTATTTAAAAATTGTCTCTATCTTTGGGTATGTGTTCCTTATTATTTTAGGCTTTGTCCAGATTTTTGTGCTAAGAGGTTGAGAGGTATGCTGTCATGTGATTAAGTTGGAATGGAAAGAGTTTACCATGTAAGACTAATCATTGTCAGACCAGGAATCAGACACTAATTAGGCACAGCAAACTGTTAGAATGATGTCAAAAGCTGTACAGTATCACTTAACTTACTTGTTTATATTATAATAACAGTGGAACTAGAAACAGATTCATACAGATATAAGGTTAAAAGAGAAAGAAGTGTTGAACACATAATACAATGCAGTAACTCACTAAGATGTAGCATGTACACTAGGAACTGCATTTGGCTAGTAGCTGGATATCAGCAAAAAATAAAATATATAGTGAAAGGAAAAGATGAGTGTATACTAGTTTTTAAACTGCATCACTCATGCTTCTACAGATGTACTAGCAGCCCCCTCATTAAAAATAGTGCCTTTATCTAGGAGTATTCAGAAATCAGCACATATCAAACCAGGAGCTGAAAAAGGAACATAAGAGTTTGTCTACTAATGCTCCAACCTTCTGCCACACAATTGTTTTCTATGGAATTAATAGCAGGTGAGAAAGTTACTACCAGGCTAGTATTCAAAAATCAGAATACAGTAACCCATGCAATGAAAGAAAGAGAAATATAGTTTCCACTATTGCTTGCCTCATTCAGATGCTTTCTATAGGTAGAAGCCATGTCATAAAATTGTTGTGGTGGCCAGGATTCACAGTCATCACAAAATAAAATATGAAATGAAATGACAGAAACAAAAACCTCAGTTTACAAGCCTTGTATTACTGATGTGCTTTGTAGAGTACCAGCAGCAAAGTCGTAAACTGCCTGAAAGGCTACTTTTCTCAAGGTGTAAAATGCACAGATTAAACTAATGAATGGCTCACACAGAGAGCTGTTGTCAGTACAACTGCAATTTGAGATGGAATTTGGCTGACACCTTTAAAACTTCCGGCAGGCACTCTTCCCCAACCCCTTCAGCCAAAGGTGAGCATGCTCAGAAAGGGAAACCTGAAATGTAAACAAAGGCCAAATCAAAACAAAAAATCCCTGGGATTGTCCCTTTAAGAATAAATGAACATGAAGTATGTCCTTTTTGGGATCACAGCATTGATTAAATCTATCCTTAATGACAGTTAAATGAGTCTGTTGCTTTTCAGTAAGATAAAATGCTTTAAATACCTTCATGGTGGCATTTCTAAAAAAGTGAAGAAAATTAATAACTTGCACCTCCTTATTTTATTCTGCTATCCCTGTGCATACTGCTATGCTAACGAAAAACACAACAAACTATTGCAACAACCAGGCAAGGGGGGTTCCAAGTTAACACCAACAACACCCGCAGTCCAGTAGTCCTTAACGCAATTTTATTCTTTAACACAAACAAAAGCGTTTTCGCTACTGACCCGTAGCTTCATCAGAGGAGAATGCAAACAATTAATACAATGAATAGGAACACCTTTTAACAAGCATAGACTCTGATTATAGGAAGTGACGAAATTTAAAATGTTTTCACTTTCCTCTAAGCACCTTTACACAAGAAAGATCCACAGGAATACATATCAAAATTAATTACATTCATTAAAAGATAACGTCAAAAAGACAGTAATTAAAAAATCAATCAATAAGTATATAAAATCGCAGTAAATTACGACGCCATTATCCTATTTATAAAATGAGCAACTTTTTGTACTGCAAATGTACTATTACATTGTGTAAAACTAATACATTCATATCATATCTATTAGTATTAGTCTTATTAAAATATATATACATATAAACTTTATATTTAGGCTCTATAAAAAATCATGTGAACTCATTTTTTAAAAACTAAGAACCTCCATGTTTCTTTAAAAAAACATATTCGTTTTAAAAAGTAGTTCAATCCAAAAGTACTATTCAATAACATGTATGTGCTGTTTTTCACTAAGTTGTATGCATATCAGATAAATATCACTACCGTAAGTAACTACGTAGTTTTAGTACTGGGGTAATATTGCAATTCTCATGCAATATTACCCCAGTACTAAAACTACGTAGTTACTTACGGTAGTGATATTTATCTGATATGCATACAACTTAGTGAAAAACAGCACATACATGTTATTGAATAGTACTTTTGGATTGAACTACTTTTTAAAACGAATATGTTTTTTTAAAGAAACATGGAGATTCTTAGTTTTTAAAAAATGAGTTCACATGATTTTTTATAGAGCCTAAATATAAAGTTTATATGTATATATATTTTAATAAGACTAATACTAATAGATATGATATGAATGTATTAGTTTTACACAATGTAATAGTACATTTGGAGTACAAAAAGTTGCTCATTTTATAAATAGGATAATGAGCGTCAGTAATTTACTGCCGGTTATTTTTATATACTTATTGATTGATTTTTTAATTACTGTCTTTTTGACGTTATGTTTTAATGAATGTAATTAATTTTGATATGTATTCCTGTGGATCTTTCTTGTGTAAAGGTGCTTAGAGGAAAGTGAAAACATTTTAAATTTCGTCACTTCCTATAATCAGAGTCTATGCTTGTTAAAAGGTGTTCCTATTCATTGTATTAATTGTTTGCATTCTCCTCTGATGAAGCTACGGGTCAGTAGCGAAAACGCTTTTGTTTGTGTTAAAGAATAAAATTGCGTTAAGGACTACTGGACTGCGGGTGTTGTTGGTGTTAACTTGGAACCCCCCTTGCCTGGTTGTTGCATACTGCTATGCTAATAGATCAAATTACTACAACCATTGCTTCCAATTTTCGGCCAAGCTGCCCTGTTGAACCACAGTTGCTGAGTTGCAGAATGTACAATTGTGGATGAAGTTATTTTGCTGTACTGATCAGATTTGCTTCTGAATTCAAAAGGTAATTGGTTAATTCAATAGAGAGATTTTTATATTTGCACTTTCATTGATTTGTGGCGTAATACTTTGCTTTGTAGAATTTTTATTGAATTTATTGCTGATTTTTATGATGCGACACACTTTCTCATCCATTTGATATTCTATTCAATTACATCAGTACTGCCATCATTTTTTATTCCATTTGTCTAGTCATAACTTTTATTAGTATAACCATTTGTGGGAGTAGGAAGTGGAAGGGAACAGAAGAACTCAAAAAAGACCCTCTCAGACACAAGGAGAAACTGCAAGCTCCACACAAACAGTAATCTTAAGTCATGATTGAACCTCCACTACGCTGCTGTGTACATTACTATATATTTATTTTATAGCTATTTATTTTGCTATATAAGCTAGTTGAATAACATTAATGACAATATTAGTTTGGTACATAAACAAGATATGAAGGGAATTAATAAGTTGTCTGTGAAAAAGTTATATAGAAATCATAGTGAAAGGAATTATATTTCATGGGTTGAAAGCTGCCATCTGTTACTATAAGGCAAATACTAAAAGGTCATTTCTAAGAGGTAAAAGTTTTTTGGAAAAGGTACAACTCATTTCGGTGATTATCCTTACTGTTTTTTTATAAGAACAAGTTACTCTCCCAGAATAAAACTGATGAGAAGCCCAGGACCAACTAAGCAATGGAGTATTTCGCGTTTAGAACATTCTATCTGAATAGTGACATATTCTACGACTAAATACTGGTGTTTTAGAATCAGACTGCAAAATGCTACTGTTTTACTTTGTGAGATATACATATTTACAACATTTCTAAGTTTGTGCTATGTTATGCATACGTACTGTTGATAATACACAGTTTTAATTTACTGAGTATTACTGAGTGCTTTTTGCAAACACATCTAAAAACGTTCTGAGTATAGGAGGCTTTTATGTTTTGATGAAGGGTTTTTGCTACGCCAAAACATATTTTTAATAAACATATTTATTTACGTACACAATTTGATACATTTTAGTTATTTGTTACGGAGATTTCTCAACATTTTCTGAAGATTTTTCATCCAGTTCATCTACAAATGGGCAGCTACCTTTACACATGAAAAGTTAATGCCATTTTGCTTTATAAAAGTATTAATTTGTATTATTTCAAAGTGAAATGTGTAAAGCTGCCACTGACAATACTACTTAGCTTAATCTAGTCAGTCTTGTTTTACTAAATTCTGAGTCTGCTTTCTCTGCCTCCTTTTTTCTTGTACTGTCAACCTCTTCTATTTATTTCATATGCCCTCCCCTTTCTCTCATAGTTTGAAGGTACACTGAGGGAACATGCTTGTGCTAGTGAGGTTTTGGCAGTTTGGGCTCTTCTGAGTCTACCTTTGATGTTGAGCAGACATTAATAATTTTGTCAGGCAAGCCATATTTTTGAGATCAAGGATCGTTAACACTGATGTTATAGTTTCTGCAATTTGACCATTCTGTAGATCATCACTGGTCACTTTGGCTATGCCTCTAATGGAATTAGAAACACTGAGTCTGTGAAAAAATTAGAAATGTTCCTGATGACAATATCATGGTGAAGTTGACACTTCTCAAGGATACAAGTTGCTGGTGTAATGCATTTTTGGATGATACTACATTCAGTTCAGCTTTTAGCTAAGTCTTCAATTTAATATCAGTGCTAGAGCACCACATAATACTTTGGGCAAAGTTCTTCATTTCTGATGTTCCTTGATGTTTGTCAGGCATTTAAGGATGAAACTTAATCTGGACTGGCATTCGTGAGTTGCATAGTAACATTCTGCAACATACAGGGAGTTCCACTTCACTAGTGCCATAATTACATTGCAACGGTTTTCTGACCTTACAACACCCTTTTACAACTAACCACTGAAAGTTTAAGATCCAAAACTAGTGAAAATTAAAGTAAGAATGGCTATGACCTAAGTTTGATCAGTCAGCGACTCAGGAATTAGACAGCCCAGATGGGGTAAATGGCATTATGCAGCTGACGCTGGCTTACCCGTTCTTTGGGGGGGGGGTAGCGGTTTGAATTATTACAATGATTGGACGAAAGGTGCTTTGCAGGCAGCAATACTTTGGATGTGTGCTTGGCCCCTGCCAAGCAAAGCACATGGTTGCTTTTGTGGAGTTTGTATAGGGATGTGTTGACACCCAGAGGAAGCATTGCACACTCTCACATCTGTGGGCACACAAGTAACCACCAACGGGATGTGTTAGGGCCATATGACAGGAAAATCCTAACTACTGCCTAAATAATGGCCTTCTCTAACTGGTGACAGCCCTACTACTGAAACATGGGTCTGTTTATTTGTGGCAAGGCTGATGGCTGGCAGGCAGCAGGGATAAAAAGACATAAAAAAGTAAGTGTGAATATGGGAATGTATACTGATTCTGAGATTGCATTGTTTTGAAGTATTTTTCCTACTCCAGATTACAATGATCTACGAATTAGTATATACAAGAAGCTGGGGTGTTGGAGGCACAGTCTCTGACAATGGATGGTACAGGAAAGGGCAAAATGAAAGTGACATTTTCAGAATTCACACTTTTCTGTCAGAATCAAATTTTAACATTCAAACTATTGGGACTCACTGTGTTGGGATTTGCACTTTTAAAAGGGGACTGTTCAATATAATCAGTTCCTTTCACTCCTTGAAGGAGTGTTTGTAGTCCTTCATCCCATTTCATTCAGACCCATCAAGAATCAACATCTCTGGAGAGTGTATCACTGTTGAAAGGTTCGTCAGTAACTAATCACAGTATTTCAACAGTCCTAGACACCACTTTAATCGGGACATTCATTGAGGTTAAATGCTGTAGCACAGATTCTGCCTTATCTTACGACTTGAGCAGTCTATTTTTGACAGTTCCGCAGTACCTGCAGTATGCAACGCCATCTCCAAAGAATTCAATACTTGTACCTATTTACTGTCATTGTATACCCTTTAACATGCCTAGGATTTTCGATAGTATTGTCTATCAATGATATGTTGGTGTCTCCATTGGCTACTGCCTAATAACAAGTAGAACTTCAAGTCTATATCAGTCTCATTGATTACACTTCTAATGACTCTACAGCAGTCTTTTTAAACATAACCATACTTCCCAAATATATCTGACAAGTTTTGATACCCCATGGTTATTTTAAGGGGTATATGCATGCTTGGGCAGGTGGTCAAGCACTTAGAGGCTGCCACTGTCTTTAATAGACACAGGTGCCAAATCAGGGGTTAATTTCCAGTTCTCCACCCACTGGTCTAAGTTACAGTTGAATATGGTGACAGAAGAACTCTGCTTCACATGGATGCATGTATTGAAATAATCTTTCGTGCATATTAAGCAGAAGGATTGCATTAGAAATCTTTTCTGCTTCCATTCATGGACAAGTTGGTGTCTTGGTAATTTATAATAGTCACTATTCCACCTCCGTAACAGATGAGAAAATCTACTTCATTGTTGGATGGCTGTTCTGTACAGCCACTGATTTGGATTAATTGCAGCTACAAAATCTCCACAGACACACATTTTCTTTAATTTGTTATTCTTCAGTGCTCACAGCATAACTGTAGAACATACATTGCTTTTCAATTTAATGCCCCTTCATTTTCCAGGGTCTATCACAGGTGCTCATATGAAATATCTTGCAACACACTTGCTCGCTGCCACTTCCACTAAATGGCAGATGATCTAACTTCCTGTAGCCTGATCCTAGTTAATTAACTATCTTCCCCACCACCCAACCCTACTGAACTGTACAGCCCTACCAGAGGCTTTACTCTAACCCTAAAACTCCCACCTAGTCTCCTAACCATAGCACTCACCTCCTGCTCCCTAACCCTAAAGTCCAAAATCACTCCTTGAATATAAAACCTCATTCCCACTCTCTAACCTTAAACTCCCCTCCTGCTCATTCAACATAAAACTCCCTTTCTCCTCGCTACACCTAAAGTCCCCAATCACTCCCTAAGCCCAAAGTTCACAGTTACTCCCTAATCCTAAACTCCCCCTTCTCCATAGCCCTAAACCTCTACCCTTCCTAAATCTAAATCTGACTTCTGATCACTGGCAGACACCCTAATCTATGCTCCCCCACCTCTCCACAGGGCTGATGCACCTCACCAAAACATGTAGTAGAGTTTAAGCATGATTGGCAGTTTTTACAAGCTAAAAGGTGTCTGAATCCCTATCTGTGAAACAGTGGTCTTCGAGCTCTTGGACGCTTGTAGTACACTCCATTTTCCACGCTATTTTGTTAAATTTTTATTTTAAATACTAAATGTAAGGTACTGCCCTGATCTGACTGAATTTTGGGCCAACATTTTGTTTTAGTTCAGTTCTTGCAATAACACCTTTTAGTGTTCCAATGTGTTTTACAAATACCTTCTGATCTTAGTCCCGTAAGTGTAATATTACGTATGCATTTATTACTGCTCTTATCTGGCACTTACAGTTTCTTATCACAACACTAGCTTAACGCAGTCCTTTTATCCATTCCACGTCACAAAATGCTCATCTAATCAGTAGTAGTGTGTGGGTGGGTACTTGCTGTTCTAAAATGTACTGTACTTTTACGGCCCTGTTTATATTGTTTGCCTTAAATAGGCTGGTTTAAAATTAAACAATATGTATATTTTCCACACCTACTTCTAAGTATATAAAAGCTGATATGTTTAACATTACTAAACTTTTTCTACTTTTTTGTTACTGAAGATTGCTTGTCTGTGACGAGTACAGGCTTGTTGCTTTGGAGCACTACCCGGATTTAATGATTTTTGGAAATTATTGTAAGTGAGCTCATCAATGAAGTTTTAAGACCACTAGTTTTGTTTTTTATTTTTTTTTTAATTTTTGTTCTATCACACAACTGTTCTTCCCCAAGAAAACTAACTTTCTTAAGGCTAACTTCTTCAGTCGTACCAGCAGAAATACACAGTTAAAAAGACAAACAATATTAATTAATAATGCCAAATCCGGACAGCTACTAAAATTTAAAAATTTCTCTTCAACTGCTCATTTCAGTAATGCGAATACAGTCTCACGTTTTTCCATTGGTGGCACTTTAAGTGCAATACAGTGCTCTTATAAATAAAAAAGGTAATATGGAATTTAAAATGCACTTATTGCTGTTACTGTTGTTCTTAAATCATCCCACAGGACAACAAGGGATGTGCCATAAAATGCTTTAAAGCCTGTGAACTTCTACCTAAGGTTTGTTTTTACACTCTGTTCCAAATAAGGCCAGGAAGACAAGTGATGTGGATTGCTTACATTAGCCTCAGAAAACAAAGTAAAGGTCATATAATAAATTACTCCGAAGCATGACATACAGCCAAAACTGTCAGAATATTTTGTTTTTTTGAATCATATATATGATGTTTAAGTCACTGTATGAACAACCATGAATCCATGATATTTATAATGTATACTGTGTTTACAGCGGTGCACTCGAACACCTTGCATCCCCATCAGCTATTTACTTTGAAAATGCCACTGCATTTAATATGGTTGCATACATTTCTAATCTGGAAAAAATCATGATGATGGATTGCTCTGTTTACATCTGTAAATTGATGGGTAAGATACCAAAACAGCAAAATATTTGTGCAATAAGTTGGATAATTTTCATAAAGTCTGTCATTAACAGAAAGATAAACACAGCAGTTTGGGATCTGAATGTTACGATAAATATAACTATACTGCATGGAATATGGGGGTCAAAAGGTTCATCATGTCTGCCTTCTTTCATGTGAATTTTGCACACATAACATCATGCCATCACTAAATTCCCAGATTCATGTCACATTCCACTGCCATCATTAAACTAATTTTCTTGTATACTTAAGGATTCATGAGTCATGTACAGAAAATATCTGTCATCACTGCCAAATGCAACAGTCAGTATAAACAAGCTATATGTAGATTCCTCGTTATAAAATTGTCCCATTTCTTTCAGCTCTCTAGAGAAAAGAATAGAGAAGGAAAAATGGTGGCCTCCCTACCTACACCTGCCTTCTTCTAACAAGAACTTGTACTTATATAACTAGGTATTGATTATTGCTAAAATTAATTCACCACATATTTTTGGTATACAGACAGAGTAACCAGATGCAATATTGGGAGAAAGACAGTGCTACTTTTTATTTAAAAGACATTTCAAAGCCACTGTAGCAATATGGATGACATAGGTACATCACATTTTTAACAATGTCCAGTAAATCCTGTCAGTGTGCCAGTCAGCAGTGCAAGCAATTCTATCAATGACAGATGAGAGTGAGTCAGTCAAGGCCTTATTTTTCATATGTATTAATATATGCATGGTTTAAGAAGCCATTAAACCTGTGGGTGATAATGGGGGGGAACGTCACTGTACTAATTGATCTGCACAGCTGTCAGAACATCAGTCTGATAACATACTTTGATAGCTGTCACATCACCATTCTGACAGGTATGGAGACTGGAAAAATGGAAGTTTCCATGTAACAATTACGACATATGGTACATTTACCAGGTGCCACTTCACTTGTCAGTTTTTTTTATTCACCTTTACAAGATGCAAAACCTTTGCACTTTTTAATTCCACTAATCAAATTAGGATGAAATTGGAAACATATATTCCAAACATGTAAAAGGCCATTGCAGAGTTACTTGTATTGCTGCTTTTATATTACAGAGCTATTCTGTTCTTTCTGCAGTTTAAACTTTCTCAAAAACTACTGCTTCTAGAATTCTTCTTTACTGCTAAACTTCCACTATGTACTAATCACATCTTCTCATCACAAATCTGTGAACTTGCAAGAGTTGAATATAGGGTATATAAAAATAGTTTTTGAAAAGTACAGCTATGTAGCACAGCATTATAGGAACTTGTCTATATAGGTGCCGGCCCTATAGCAGAGAGAGATAAGGGCCTAACTGCTACCTAGACAACTGGGATTTGACTGGCAACTCCAACAATGGAGGAGCCAATGACATGAAGGAGAGGAATAAAGGGGTAATGTGCATTTGTCTCACCCTGCGTGAAGGGTTGTAGGACATGTGCTGAGGAGATGTGCAGTCACCACATCACTGGTGTTATAAGTAAGCACAGCAGTCTATGTACCAAGCAGCAAAAGGGTGGGGATGCTAAGAGACAGTCAGCTATTGCACAGGCAGGGCATAGCTGCGGGTTTCACGCTGCATGCCCATTATGTAAGGACTCAAGAAAGGCACATCAACACAAAGACAGGTTTTTCACCTCAAAGCCAATAGCCAGCAAATGCAAGCCTGGATCCACCATAGAGGGAGCAAGGATTAATATGTGCCACCTGTAGCATGATGGTCTCTCCCTGGACAACTGACCTGCACCTGAAGACAACAAATTGGCCAACTGGGTGTTTAAACAGGTGAGTTGATGGTCACTTGATGACAGCCAGAAAGGTAAAAAGAAAAGTTTTGCATATATAGGCCACATGAGTGTGTGTGTGTGTGTGTGTGTGTGTGTGTGTGTGTGTGTGTGTGTGTGTGTGTGTGTGTGTCTTTGGCACATGTCTGCACTCATGAACGTGAGTGGGAGAAATACAAAATTCCTACTTCATTCCAAACTCTGACAAACTTATCTAAAAGCACTCTAGTATAGTCTGCCTGTAATGTCATTCCATGTAAGCTTAGCCAAGATACACTGGCTTTTGTTGTAGATGAACATGTTGGTGACATGTCCCATATATTGGTTGGAAATCCATTTTTGGGGGTGGCTGTGCAATATGCACAACTCTTAGTATAAGCTAAAGCCTTGTGCACTGTACTAAACCTGTGCAATATGCATAATTCTTAGTACAAGCTAAAGTCTTGTGCACTGTACTACATTCCAGTCAACTTGTAAGGCTATATATTATAATCCTAGATTTTATACGCCAAAAGAAGCAAATAGTGCCATTCCAGTAATCTCATTCTACTTTAGTGACTTGGTCCTCATTTGTGTAATGTCTGGAGTGGAATGCATTTCTTACAGAGAGACACCATGACGGTTCTAACTAAAACATAAGATTCTGAAGAAGGAGCCACTGTATACCCTCAACTAATGTAGAATTTTTTTCCATGACCAAGGACAGATTCAAAAAAAAAAAAAAAAGAAGGTGGATACAAAGCAGCAAAAGACAACTCTTTCTGTTTGCTCAGGAAGCCACATCACTCATTATTCTGGACCTTTTATTAATTATAGCCAAGAAGTGAACTGCAGGAACAATAGCCTGAAAGAGGTCCCTTTCAGCTGATTTAAGTTCCAAAACTTCAAAAATAATATGGCCGAGGGCGATATGATCGAAGTTTTGAAACTTCGAACATTCTGAACGGAGATTGTCGTACAGAGCGGAATGGGGAATTTACCATTTTCCTCACTATAGCACAATCTTGGAGTTGGTATATTTAATCACCAGGAGGTGTGTGAGGTGCAGGGGGCTTGCCTCCCTGAAAAATGTAAAACACATTTTTTTGTGTTGATTTTTTTTTTTTTAATTTTATGTTCGAAGTTTCAAACCCACCCTTGGCCATATGATGTTTCGCAACTTCAATAATCTGAAGGGGATCCCCTGAAAGATTACAAAATGTTTATGCATTCTTTATATACTTGAGTGTGTCAAGCAGTGGGAATGAGTTATCACAAAACGCTTTTATGAGATATTGCCAAGCTAATGTAGGCTATAACACAGCAATCGGTCAAAAAAAGGTCAACAAATGAAGAAGAACATCAGCTAAATACATATGTAATGATATAAAATGTATGTCAAGGACAAAAAATACTATAATCAAGTACTGTGTTTTTGAGTGGAATATTTCATTGTGCCCTGTTTCGTGTTTTACAAAACCTTTACTGCTGTTTCTGCTAAGGAAACTTATTTCACATTTTCTATGTCAAGGACAAAAAATACTATAATCAAGTACTGTGTTTTTGAGTGGAATATTTCATTGTGCCCTGTTTCGTGTTTTACAAAACCTTTACTGCTGTTTCTGCTAAGGAAACTTATTTCACATTTTCTATGTCAAGGACAAAAATACTATAATCAAGTACTGTGTTTTTGAGTGGAATATTTCATTGTGCCCTGTTTCGTGTTTTACAAAACCTTTACTGCTGTTTCTGCTAAGGAAACTTATTTCACATTTTCTATTGTGCTAAGGAAAAGGTTCTGCTTCCCAAAGACTTTTTAGCACAAAACAGTAATGAAGTTATCACACATAGTGCTGCTGTCTGGTTATGGATCCAGGTGGAATTTATGGAGGCAGGCTTGCAGCATTGCTGAAACAAGTTCTACTATACTGCAATCTTGAAAAAGGTAAAAGAATGGGATACAGAAATTAGGGAATGGCAGACATGGTTAAGGATGTACAGTATAAGTTGTAAACCTAGCCACTGTATACTACATCACTGACACAGAATTCTTTAAATTACAAAGCACACACATAGCACAGTGGTGGGACAAACCGGGCAGGGGAAATTAAATAGCATTACTAGGGCTAGGTTTCATGCAAGCCTGCAATAATGGAGGCAGCCAACAACAAACTGAGGGCAGACAGGGATGGACAGGTTAGTCTGATTATAGCCAAGAAGGATAAATGAATAGAAAGGTTCGGTGTCTCTGGATGCTGCCATTTGCCTATGCAGTCCCATCACTGATACACTCTTCTCCTCCTATTACTGTTCTAGGCCTAGGTTACCTAAGCCAAACTCTCATCTCTTTATCACTAGGTGGATGCTGACAGGGAGGCTGTGCCTATAACAAGTATGGAGTCATCAAGGTAGAGGGTCCCAAAAATAAAACGTATATTCCTTCAACAGAATAATATGGTAGCATCACACCATTTGGGATCAGTGATGCCACATATTATGAACAAACAAAATGTTTACTTATTTTAAAGATGTAACCATCTATTTATGCAAATAATGAGACTATGTAGTGTCATGTCTTTTATTTTTTTATTAAGGGAATGCATTAAAATAATAAGCATTTCTATCCAAAGGTGAGAGGAAACTCCCATTTTGTTTGAGCATCATTTACAAATGTAAACTCCCCATTTCCCAACATATCTGTTAACTGAGAAGGTTCAACTTGACACAAGTGTACATTTAAGGTGGAGGCCCAGGGAGAAAAGCTCTACGAATTATATACACAAGTCATAGAGATGAACTGATATGATAATCGGAATAAATAAAAAATTACAATGATAAATAAGCGTATTATACCAGACATAAAAAACTGTGCAACTCATGCAAATATACAAACATTAGGTTAGGTAATATAATAATAATCAAAGTCAAAGTAAACTTTATTGTCATTTAGAACTACACACGTGTAGTCTAAACGAAATTTTGTGCATCAACTGAATTCTTGATATTACAAAAGAAAGTGAAACAACACATACAAGTGAAGAGATAAACGTAACTAAGAAATACAATACTACTCCTAACACACTCAAGAAAGAGCAGAGACATTTGCCAGTACTCATACATGAAAAAAATACCCTCCCCTGAGTTAAATTAACTACCCTATTTAAAGTAAAACAAAACAACTTTTGAAATGCCTAAGTTATTTGTCTAATACTGCACTTGAGTGAGTTAAATAATGCTGACTATGGATATAATAAATAAATATTGTAAGTACTTGGAATATATGTAAGTATATATTGCATAAATAAATAAGAATGGATTTATTATGTGTCCTGACCTCTGAGGCTACTGCCCGAGTTCATAAGTCTAATCAGTGTAGGGTGGAAACTGTCACTGAATCTTGTAGTCCTGCAGCGGCTGCTGCATGATGTATAATGGAGGTAGTTCTAATGATACACTTCACAAGTAGAAAAAGGAAGTGTGTTATGAGAGTAGATATATTAGAAAGGAGACAAGTAATTACGTTTTAGTGGTTTAGATTGGTGAAGAGGAAGAACAAAGATGGGAGTAAAGAGAAATTCCGTTAGTAAAGATTTGTAACTTTAAAGATTAGGTGTAGACCTAACAGACGAGTGCAGTCTGTTCCAGGTTTTAGTTACACAGCTGGCATACAGTCTGAGACCACATGATCTTTGAGGTTTATGAATGCCTAGGAGTTGTTCGTCAGAGGACTGTAGGTTTTGGTAAGGCAGATATTGTTAAATGATTGTGCTAACAGCAGAGCAAGAGGAGGGATCATATAATATTTTGTGAGATGAGGGCAACAGATAGTGCAAAAGTTCTATCCAGTTTAGGATTTTTAGAGCTGAGCAGTGATGGGTTCCATGAGGTTTATTTGATGCAAATCTAGCCACTTTACTGTAACATTGTTTAAGCTTATGTGTAATGGAGGAATGAATATTAGTCAGAACTGAGGAACCATATAGTGTGCGTAGTAGACAAGTGATATCTACAGTTACTTTCGTGGAATGAGTAAAGAATTTCCTAGCTCTGTAAAAATATACCAAGCTTTATCAGTGATGTGATAGTCAGATTTAAAGTTATCGTCCATTATCACTCCAAGAAGTTTATTGTGTTAGACAACTTCAACTTTGGAGTTGTTTAGAGAAAATAAATTGTAAAATTATCTACTACATGGGTAAAAGGCTTTGGAAAAAATAGTAAATGCTTAGTTTTTGGGGGGATTCAATAAATGCTGACTGTTCTTAAGCAAACTCTCTATAGAGTTAAAAGCCTCGAGTTATAATTTGAAGATGGTTAAAACTGTCATAGCAACAGATGAGGAAAGAATAATCTGCATACTGTACAAGGGTAACTTATTTAGAAAATGTATATAAGATTATTAATAAAGAGGTTGAAAAGGAGGGTACCAAGGATGGAGGTGTGGGCAACACTGGTACTAACAAGTAGGTAAGGAAAGAAATCAGAATGTTATTTCATAGACTGAAACCTATTAGACTGGTAACCTGCAGAACATTGCAGAGTAGTGTCAGATGAACCTATAGAGGATAAATGTAACGGAAGGTTATTGTGAGAGACTGTTAAATGATTTTGAGAAGCTGAGGAAAAGAGAAGAAACAAATTTGCTTTCATCTCTGGCTTTATTAATGGTGTCAGAGAAGGTATGAAGGTGGTATTTGTGCTTTGTGCTGGTCTAAATCTTTGCTGTTTATTGGTTGAAATCTTTTCTTGTAAGATTTATAGGAGTAACTGTTTCTGAACATATTTTCTAGAATTCTGGAGAGCAGACAGTATAGCAATTGATTGGTAGATAGATATTTGAATGGAGTTATCTCCTTTATGGAGAGGGATGACAAAAAAAAATGTTTCCAAATGGAAGGAAAACATGCTGCGTCCATGGACACATTTATCTATATGGAAACTGGATAAGCAATGGCATTGGCTGAAAGCTTAAGGAAATCTGTAGGAAGGCTATCAGCAGAGGCTGAGCAGGCTTTGATTTTACTCAGAAGCTGTCTTATCTAAGAAGTGGCAACAGGTGTAGTGAAATTTGTGGGGGAGAGGGGGGGAGACAGGATAGTAGGCTGTAGTTTTTAGTGAGTGCAGCTACATTACCTATTAAACAAGAATTAGATTGTGCAGCAGTATCTGCAGTGGTATTATTGGTGGAAGATTCAGGGCTGTTATTTGTCCCAGGATGAATTATTCCATTAATGGAAGACCAACCTTTTTAGGGGTTAAGCCTGTGTTCATAGGTTCACTGGAGAATATTAGGCTAACAGCTCAAGAGCTCTTACAAGCCTAACTATTATTACCCAGATTTTGTCACATTTTCAATCCCGAAAGGCAAGAGGATGGCTTAGGTTTATGCCTATGCCCTTGAATATTTCACAGGCTGCCTCTGTCCATAAGGAACATGGGTGCCACCCCTGGAGGAAATTTACAATTCCCCATCCATTGATCCAAACTGTGTTTGAAGTGGGTCAAGGAAGGGCTGTGTTTTATGTGAATAGGAAGCCTATTCCAGAGAAAGGGTAATCTTTGAGATACATATCTGTCTCTCCAGCATGTTTTGTTTGTGTCACAGACTAGGTTTAGATTCATAGATTGGTTGACCCTTGTGCAGTTTTTCTTGCAAATGTGTAACAGTTCCATCAGGGCTGGATTTAAGAGTGCCTGTAGGTTAGGCATAGATGACCCCATAATATTCTATTGGAGACAGAGTAAAGGGATATAGCTTTTAGTCGATCCACACAGTACATGTTGTTTGCACTCTGTATTTTTTTTTTGTAAGGAACCTCAAATACTGCTCCTGGGATACTGTCGTGACCGATGAAAGATGTGTTTTTTTTAGCTTTGGAGAGCATAGTGGTGACCTGTTTTTTTGTGATGACTTGTAAAGGAATGATGGAGGGTATTTCTTGCGGGGTAAACTGGGTATGCTTCCCAGTTAATGGAAGGGTAGTTGAAATCACCCATGGGTATGGTATTTGGCTGAATGGTACTGAGTCTAGTAAATTCAGCTATGACGTATAGTTTTTCTCGCTCATGGTGGGGGAACTGTAGCTAGCAAGAATGTGGTAAGGGATTTTTCCTATGGTTAGTTGGACATGGAGTAGCTCAAGCATGCCATATTGTTTGACCAGTCTTGAGGTGGGCTTATCCTTTATGTAGATAGCTACACCTCCTCTTTTTGTCCTTTCATGTGAAGTGGGTGGTTGGAACATGTGACAGACATTATAGGCTAAACAAAAAAAATGGAAGAAAGTAACTAAAAATACAATATTTGGCAGAACTTCAAAGTCCCCTTGGAATATATTTGAAAAAAAGTATTTTTCATTGCATGAATATAAAATAAATATTCTAAGTACTTGGAATATATGTAAGTATATATTGCATAAATAAATAAGAATGGATTTATTATGTGTCCTGACCTCTGAGGCTACTGCCTGAGTTCATAAGTCTAATCAGTGTAGGGTGGAAACTGTCACTGAATCTTGTAGTCCTGCAGCGGCTGCTGCATGATGTATAATGGAGGTAGTTCTAATGATACACTTCACAAGTAGAAAAAGGAAGTGTGTTATGAGAGTAGATATATTAGAAAGGAGACAAGTAATTACGTTTTAGTGGTTTAGATTGGTGAAGAGGAAGAACAAAGATGGGAGTAAAGAGAAATTCCGTTAGTAAAGATTTGTAACTTTAAAGATTAGGTGTAGACCTAACAGACGAGTGCAGTCTGTTCCAGGTTTTAGTTACACAGCTGGCATACAGTCTGAGACCACATGATCTTTGAGGTTTATGAATGCCTAGGAGTTGTTCGTCAGAGGACTGTAGGTTTTGGTAAGGCAGATATTGTTAAATGATTGTGCTAACAGCAGAGCAAGAGGAGGGATCATATAATATTTTGTGAGATGAGGGCAACAGATAGTGCAAAAGTTCTATCCAGTTTAGGATTTTTAGAGCTGAGCAGTGATGGGTTCCATGAGGTTTATTTGATGCAAATCTAGCCACTTTACTGTAACATTGTTTAAGCTTATGTGTAATGGAGGAATGAATATTAGTCAGAACTGAGGAACCATATAGTGTGGGTAGTAGACAAGTGATATCTACAGTTACTTTCGTGGAATGAGTAAAGAATTTCCTAGCTCTGTAAAAATATACCAAGCTTTATCAGTGATGTGATAGTCAGATTTAAAGTTATCGTCCATTATCACTCCAAGAAGTTTATTGTGTTAGACAACTTCAACTTTGGTGTTGTTTAGAGAAAATAAATTGTAAAATTATCTACTACATGGGTAAAAGGCTTTGGAAAAAATAGTAAATGCTTAGTTTTTGGGGATTCAATAAATGCTGACTGTTCTTAAGCAAACTCTCTATAGAGTTAAAAGCCTCGAGTTATAATTTGAAGATGGTTAAAACTGTCATAGCAACAGATGAGGAAAGAATAATCTGCATACTGTACAAGGGTAACTTATTTAGAAAATGCATATAAGATTATTAATAAAGAGGTTGAAAAGGAGGGTACCAAGGATGGAGGTGTGGGCAACACTGGTACTAACAAGTAGGTAAGGAAAGAAATCAGAATGTTATTTCATAGACTGAAACCTATTAGACTGGTAACCTGCAGAACATTGCAGAGTAGTGTCAGATGAACCTATAGAGGATAAATGTAACGGAAGGTTATTGTGAGAGACTGTTAAATGATTTTGAGAAGCTGATGAAAAGAGAAGAAACAAATTTGCTTTCATCTCTGGCTTTATTAATGGTGTCAGAGAAGGTATGAAGGTGGTATTTGTGCTTTGTGCTGGTCTAAATCTTTGCTGTTTATTGGTTGAAATCTTTTCTTGTAAGATTTATAGGAGTAACTGTTTCTGAACATATTTTCTAGAATTCTGGAGAGCAGACAGTATAGCAATTGATTGGTAGATAGATATTTGAATGGAGTTATCTCCTTTATGGAGAGGGATGACAAAAAAAAATGTTTCCAAATGGAAGGAAAACATGCTGCGTCCATGGACACATTTATCTATATGGAAACTGGATAAGCAATGGCATTGGCTGAAAGCTTAAGGAAATCTGTAGGAAGGCTATCAGCAGAGGCTGAGCAGGCTTTGATTTTACTCAGAAGCTGTCTTATCTAAGAAGTGGCAACAGGTGTAGTGAAATTTGTGGGGGAGAGGGGGGGAGACAGGATAGTAGGCTGTAGTTTTTAGTGAGTGCAGCTACATTACCTATTAAACAAGAATTAGATTGTGCAGCAGTATCTGCAGTGGTATTATTGGTGGAAGATTCAGGGCTGTTATTTGTCCCAGGATGAATTATTCCATTAATGGAAGACCAACCTTTTTAGGGGTTAAGCCTGTGTTCATAGGTTCACTGGAGAATATTAGGCTAACAGCTCAAGAGCTCTTACAAGCCTAACTATTATTACCCAGATTTTGTCACATTTTCAATCCCAAAAGGCAAGAGGATGGCTTAGGTTTATGCCTATGCCCTTGAATATTTCACAGGCTGCCTCTGTCCATAAGGAACATGGGTGCCACCCCTGGAGGAAATTTACAATTCCCCATCCATTGATCCAAACTGTGTTTGAAGTGGGTCAAGGAAGGGCTGTGTTTTATGTGAATAGGAAGCCTATTCCAGAGAAAGGGTAATCTTTGAGATACATATCTGTCTCTCCAGCATGTTTTGTTTGTGTCACAGACTAGGTTTAGATTCATAGATTGGTTGACCCTTGTGCAGTTTTTCTTGCAAATGTGTAACAGTTCCATCAGGGCTGGATTTAAGAGTGCCTGTAGGTTAGGCATAGATGACCCCATAATATTCTATTGGAAACAGAGTAAAGGGATATAGCTTTTAGTCGATCCACACAGTACATGCTGTTTGCACTCTGTATTTTTTTTTTGTAAGGAACCTCTAATACTGCTCCTGGGATACTGTCGTGACCGATGAAAGATGTGTTTTTTTTAGCTTTGGAGAGCATAGTGGAGACCTGTTTTTTTGTGATGACTTGTAAAGGAATGATGGAGGGTATTTCTTGCGGGGTAAACTGGGTATGCTTCCCAGTTAATGGAAGGGTAGTTGAAATCACCCATGGGTATGGTATTTGGCTGAATGGTACTGAGTCTAGTAAATTCAGCTATGACGTATAGTTTTTCTCGCTCATGGTGGGGGAACTGTAGCTAGCAAGAATGTGGTAAGGGATTTTTCCTATGGTTAGTTGGACATGGAGTAGCTCAAGCATGCCATATTGTTTGACCAGTCTTGAGGTGGGCTTATCCTTTATGTAGATAGCTACACCTCCTCTTTTTGTCCTTTCATGTGAAGTGGGTGGTTGGAACATGTGACAGACATTATAGGCTTGTACTGTTGGGGTGCTTTCTGTGGCTTTGATCCATGCGTCAGTAGCTGCACAGATGTCAGCATTCTCCTGGGTAAGGAGTGCATCCAGGGAGTGCATTTTCTCATTTAAACTCTTAACCTTTAGCTTATTAATGCTTAAACTACATGGGATGAATAATGTTTTGTCCAATATCCGAAAGTCTATTGACAACAGGTGAAGACCATCCCTGGCAAAGCAATCATTAATCATGTTCTCTCAGGCTGATAAATATTGGACCCCTTTGGAATAACACCAGCAGCTGAACCAATTATTAAAGTCAATCATTTTCTGTTGGTATTGTGGTATCATCCTTGAAAACGGTAGAATACTGCTCAATGCTAGGCTCATACCCACCCATGACAGATATTGTAAGAGTGCAATCATGTCTCTATTCATGTAGTCCAGGGAGGTACATCTCAGGTCATTTACACCCTCATGGACTACGACTGAGCCATACTGGCACTTGGGATTTAGTGACCTGACTGCTTGTATGATCTGGCAAATCCTGGCCCCTGACAGACAACTAACTGTAACCTTCTCCTTATCCAGTCTAGTGAGAGGGGACATTGGTGTGTCCCACAATGGCGTCTCCTATGTCTAAAATATTGGGTTGTGTGGTGCTATGCCTTACAGGCTTGGTAGATGAGACATTATGACATGTAGTTTTGTGTGTTGCACTGGGAGTTGTTTATGTGCATGAGGAGTTTCTGAGGACCACAGCTGTGAGGCCCTTGAGGTTTAGGTAAGTTACATGTCAGCACCTCCACTTAAGAGGACTATGTATCTGGTCCTTAGTAAGAGTAGTGAGTGGTGTGTGTGTGTGTGTGTGTGTGTGTGTGTGTGTGTGTGTGTGTGTGTGTGTGTGTGTGTGTGTGTGTGTGTGTGTGTGTGTATGCGTGTGTGTGTGTGTGTGTCACTAACAACCAGTATGGCACTGTTTGGCATTTTTTGTGCTTGTATGTGAGAGTCTTGCTCCACTGACACCGTGTAACTACATCCCTCACATACTGTATTCATTTGATTTGGAATTAAGTGGTTGTCAGTGAACATGAGGCAATTGCTACATTGCCTCAGGATGCCCATGCCCACCAAGTATGAAAGTGCCTATCCATGGCTGTAGGTCTTTAATATGCATTTTATAAGGGAATAGAATGAGTGTGTTTGCAACAGGACGAGGTATGGGTGCTTATGCAGTGTAATCTACAGCTAACCACTGAAGTGATGCTACCAGTGCACAACCAGTTGCTTTTTGAGCATCAACAGTTGTGAATGTTGTAATAATGTAATCTAGCACTAACTAAATGCGGCAGTGCTGGTTAACATGCAAACTAGTTGCTCCTTGAGTAGTGCAGGACTGTGGAAACTATCAGCAGTAGACTTTATAGGGTGTGTATTCTGTAGATTGATACAGTAAAGCTTTTTGTCAGTACTGACTTGTTTTTTGGTAAGGTTATGTTGTTCTCTGAAGCACGGTGAGTTTTGGGAAGTTTTATGCTTTTGCCATTCTTTGCAAGCTTCATCTCTCTTAAGCGTGATGAGCAAACAGCATGACTAATTTTAACTCTTTTTCTTTCTCAAATGAGCAAAGCTATTTAAAGTATTTAAGAAGATAGGGTTGACTTTATCTAAAAGGCAGGGTGACAAAATGGGCTCAAAATCTGGAAATGTAGGACTTGCATGAATTAACAGCAGAAATTGGCAGATATTAGTGATAACAGGAATTCATTTTTGATTTGTGAAACAGTTCTAAAGGCTTTAGTCATTCACACTGAATACAAGTTACTTTTCTATCACAGAACAATGCCTGATAGGTCCAAATCACCCATTAATTTCATCTAGCAAGAGGTGACAGACTACGGTTGCCACCTATTTATTTTTTTCTGGACAACCCAAAAATCAAACCAATTGTCCAGTAATCCAGAAAACATTGTTCAAACTCTTGTATTCTCTTTCAAAAATCAAACAAGACTAAAGCACTGCAAACCAAGAAAGAGGGCATTCTTCATCCTCCTGAAGTGCTTATAATGTCAAAAAATGGGCAGAAAGTGGGCAGGGAAAGGGGAGAAGATGGGAAGGGTTGGGGAGGTGTGAGAGGTGTGGTCTTGGTTTGGATTCAGCCACAACAAAAGGTGCAATGCTTAATTAGACCCATCGAGTCCCTAGGTTAACTGAAATCTCTATACTCAATTTATTCATTGGCTAGGGCAGAAATCGATTTGGCTCCTTTTCCCTCTTAGAGGTGAGAGGTAGGGTGCAGGGGAGCAGACTAGCCTGCTACTAACAAGCTCACTTTCCTTTCAATTCCTGATCCCTAACATGTCGAATGATCTGCTCACTCTTTCTAGTGAGAGTAAAAAAATGGACCCATTAGTTCCATAGTTGAGGTGATAGTCCTCCAGTCCGTTTCTTCACTGGCCAAGATGATAGCCCTGTAGGCTCCTATATTCCACTTGCAGGTGAGAGTTAGTTGTCTGTCAGGGGCCAGAATTTGCCAGATCATGCAAGCAGTCAGTCACTAAATCCCAAGTGCCAATATGACTCAGTCATAGTCCATGTGGGTGTCATTCTAGCCTCGCTGCCAGTCCCTGGTCTAAGCCCACCACCCTGCAGATGCTGGTGAGCCACACATATGCTGCTACTCTAAGAGGGCACCATAAGGATTGATTTTTACCCACATCCGAATTACCTCCTTGGCATGCATACAGCATGCATCACCCACTGATTGGCTGCTACCTGTGATATCTCAATCACCTTAAGGTCAGTAGCACACACAAGGAAAAAACCCTCCCAAATCTCAGCACGGGCAAGCTGGCATTGTCTGCTCAGTCCCTCCCTCTCTCTGGTCCTCCTCCCTTCCAGTGACCTGAGTCACTAATCAAACTTAAGTCTTCTGGGTTGCAGTCAGGGCTTAATCCTTTAAGACATAGGGCCAGGAATAATATACATGCTTTAGGAGCAGAAAGGTAAAGGATTGGAGGAACTCCAACTGGAGTCCTTAGGTTCCTTCACAAATATGATACGTGGGGATATTTTAACTAAATATCGTTTGGGTTAATCTAACAACAGTAAATTACAGTGTAAGTAATGCTGGTGGAAGGAATGTGAATGCATTAATGGATATTATACAACAACCCCCCCATTAATATTACAAAACGTGCACAATGATTGGTCAGAGTGCCCATTGTAAATCAGACTTATCATAATGGAAAAAGGTCCGGTCACCCAGACTTTTTCCATTAGTTTTTTTTTTGTTACAGCAACAGAGAATGCAAGATCTCCGTTGCTTTTTAGAAAGTGTCTCGCTATGTTAAAGGAGTTTAAAATAGCAAGACAGCTTAAAAAAAAGCAATGGAGATCTTCCTTTCTCTGTTGCTTTTTTTAAAGCTGTCTCACTATGTTAAACTCCTTTAACATAGCGAGACACTTTCTAAAAAGCAACGAAGATCTTGTTTTCTCCGTTGCTTCCACACACAGCTCTGATGTACTGTGTAAGCATACGCATGCGCAGTATATCAGAACTGCCACAGAATACCAGACAGCTGCGGAAGGGCAGCACAGAGGCATTATACAATTCCATTATTTAAGAAAAGTAAGCATTTTTTTTCTTAAATAATGTCATCGTATTATAGCAATAACCCACTTCTGGGTGTGGGTAATGCTGGATTTACCCACAGTTGTCTTTGTTTGGCCACTGGGGCTTCGCCCTCATGACCAAACCACACCAACCTTGGGTAAATCCAGCATTAACCACACCCAGGAGTGGGTTATTGCTTAAATAATGGATGGGCCTGTTGCCTCATGTGACCTTAAGTGAGGTACCAGCGCTTGAAAGGCTGCTGCAGTTTGTTTCTTCAGATGCTGTTGGCATACATGCAGGCAAAAAGCTGTGTATAATGCATGACATCAACATACAAATCAAGGAACTGAAGTCAGCTGAACTGTTACTTGCTGTAACCTATGGTTACCGATAATAATACCCAGCTTTCCTTTTTTTCCCCTCTTAACATGATGAACGAATGTTGTTTACTTCTAAGGCAACATCTCTGTTAAAAGATGAAGATGTAGATCCAAAAGCACTTTTTCAAACACATCTGAATGCAATATCAGACATCCCTTCCTTAAATCTCTGAGCATCTATCATGTCACTTTATCTCCCTAAACTATTAATGTGCACCTGGATTTCTTTGACCTCAGTCTTACCTTTACAAAATGACTAACTTGATTTATTTTACATGAAAAATATACCAGTTCAGCTTGCTGATGTTTTCAATTATATCTCATTCCTGAAATATTAACTGTTATAGTGAAATATTTTAAACAATAATGCTTACATATTCTGTAGAGGAGCCTCTAAAAAATTATTTCTGCAAATTCAATTAAGTATCACATGAATGCAAAGTAAGAGAGTTCAGTGAAATTGTGTATCTGAAAACAGCTGTGTCGACTAAAATAATTAAATCAGAGGAAAGGACAGATTTACTGAAACTGGAGATGAAATTGCCCTTTCGCTATCTACATCAGTGACCTCGACGCCGAATGTATTAATTTGAGTAGCTGTGGTGCTACAACCCCTAATATTGTGAAGTGGGGGGAAGGGTGACACACCAGGAAAAACTGTTTTCAGACTGAAACTGCACTCTTACAGCAGATTCAGAATGAGCTTTCAGTGACAGTGTTTGTGACCATGGCCAGTTTGTATATACTAATAAGACATGTTCATGTTAACTGGGACTGAATGAATAACCAACTTTAATAAGATTCTTTTTTTTTTTTTTACACATTTGATAACTGGGTAAACCTACTGATCACAAGTGTCCCTTTTCAGGGTGACCCAGGGGACCATTTGGTTAAATGACTTGCTCAAAGTCACACAGTAGGCAAGTAAAGATGAAAGGAATCAAACCTGCATCCTGAGTGCAGGAAGCAGCTCGTTAACAGCTCAAAGCCTTAATCATTCATGCCGTTAAGAATAACCACCAGTACTGCCCAGACTAGGCTGATATTTTAGAGTCTGTCTTTTAAAACCCACTAGACATCTACATTTTATTAGAAGTACTTTTGCGGTTATGCTTAAAAGAACAACTTCTACGTGCATGACATTTTGTGACTTGAAGCTGCTAATTTACAACCATTAAAACTGGACGTGTTTTTTTAAATTAAATATGCTAGGTACAATGCAGTTCTTACCTCATCCCATTCTAAAACGAAGCTGTTGATTTTGGACCCATTGTCTATGGGAGCCTAAAAAATGTAAAAGGACAAATCATTTCTGAAATGCCAAAGACATAACTTAAAATCTGGTTCATAACCAATGATAAACAGAAGTACACAACTAAAAAGATCACAAAAAACTCAGTGGATGAAAAAAAAAATTATTATTCAAACTATGTCAAGGCACCACTAAATATTATTAAAACATCAGTTTCAGAGTTACTTTTTAGTATGACAAAATCTTCTTCTTCTTTCGGCTTTTTCCCGGTCAGGGGTTGCCACAGCGGATCACCTGTCCACTCATGATTGACAGTGGAGTTTTACGGTGTTGAGTTGCCAGCCCGGCGCCCAACCTTCCACAGAAGGCACACACACACACACACACACACACACACACACACACACACACACACACACACACACACACACTCTCACACCTAGGGCCAATTTAGAGTGTCCAATCCACCTACACATGTCTTTGGAAGGAAACCGGAGCACCAGGAGGAAACCCACGCGACCACAGGGAGGACATGCAGACTCCGCACAGAAGGCATCCCAGCTGAGGATCGAACCGGAGAACCTCTTGCTGTGAGGCAGCAATGTTAACCTCTGCACCACTGTGGCCGCCCAGTATGACAAAATAAATTATGTAATTAAATAATTACTCTCTACAAAGAAACAAATGTTTTCCCAAGATATACCCTTGGGAGATGTTGTCTATGCAGTTTTATTGTTTTTCTTGTTTACATACTTTTACAGACATCTGGTTGGTTATGCTATTCAAAGTCCAGATTTCTCAGAAAACTCAAAGATATCAACCCCATAGAACATGGCAATATAATATAACTGGCTACAGAAACAGTGTGGTTGCATGAGGCACTCATTGCAACAGCAAAAAATTGACCCAGTGTGTCCCTCCCACCCTCCACTGGCACATATCTGTCGGGTGTCACTCCACCTACAACCTCCCCCAGAGAGTCCAATGGCTCAGATTTGTGCCTAGTAAAAGAAACCTTCCTGAATAATAGGCTTGGTTACTCCTGTCAATCAAATCTGAAGCAGCCCAGCCTGCACGGTGCAACTTACTGCAAATCGATGCCAAGTTAGCAAGACAAATTTTTATGTAAGACAGAAATTACATAAGGGTCCCCACTCTGTCCACAAAGTAGCATGATCAGTAGTTCAGTCTCTGCCATTAACCACTGCAAAATGTCAAAATGGAATACTCCTCTTCTAGAAAATGTTACTAAATAAGCATGGAGTCCATATCAGCATTCTGCCATACATACCTCATAAGCCAGCCATGGTAGATCTCTTTATAAAGTGAGTACTTTATAAATCACACAACTAGCATTTTTTCTGTGCGTCTAATCAAATATGGCTGAAAAGGTCCACTCACAATTCAATTCAAAATCATAACTCATTCACATCTCAAAAGTACATCAAGACTAACAAACCCCCCCCACATTGCAGTGCCTAATCAAACAGGGAGGCGGAAGGACAAACCAAATCTGTGAAGATAAAAAATGGATCAGTCATTTAATGTTATCGTGTGTACTATTCACAAGTGTGCTATAATATTTCTCCATGCCTGTCTTCACTGTTTTTATACCTATTTGTCTAGTGTACCAGACTATTAGACTGAAGGATGGGTGAAAGTTCATGCTAACCCCACAGCCCCCCACCCTCCTGCTTGACCCACTTCTCTGTACAATATCATAAACTTTAGTAGCTTTATCTAAATGTCTAGAACTTTTAAAAACAATTTTATTTCCACCCTTTTCTGCATTCTACTATATCAACCTCATTAACACTGGGGGATTTGAACCACTTTTAATATAGTTTTAAAATAAAATCGATGACTGACTTCCAGTATGGTGGCTTTCTGAAACAATGAAAACTGGTATCTCCCTTGACACATGTTAAGAATAGCAGCCTTCCTGGCAGAAGTAGAGAAATCCAATCAGTGAGCTGAAATCAGGAACACTAAGACAGCTTGTATGTCTGAAATGAACCAAAGATTCAACATAAAATGACCTGTAAATTACAAATACCCACAGAGAAGCCAGGAATGGTGTATACAGCAGTATATCTGAGCAAGAGTTATCGCTAGTTACAATATGGAAAGAACTCCAAGAAATGAAGTAAACACTTCATGAAAATCTGTTGGGGCATGAGAAGAAGCTGAGTGAAATCAAACCCTAAACAAATACTCTACAGCAGTGTAGGCCCTAGAGCAAATAAACCAAGCCCTCAACAAACACTCTACAGCAGTGTAGGCCCTAAAAGAAAAGAGCAAATAAACCAAGCCCTCAACAAACACTCTACAGCAGTGTAGGCCCTAAAAGAAAAGAGCAAATAAACCAAGCCCTCAACAAACACTCTACAGCAGTGTAGGCCCTAAAAGAAAAGAGCAGAGGAAGCCTGATTAGATTGATTCAAGGAAAAAGTTGTTGAACTTGAAGATTAGAACAGGAGGAAAAAATATCAAATTATGTGTAAATCCAGAGAACCAAGAAGGTTGGGAATGTACAGTGGAAGGCAATGGACAGATTAAGTGAAATGTACTGGTATTCTGATTAATGGAATAAGAATAGAAAGGGCTCATCACATTGCATGGAGGGCAGGAAGGGGCCCAAATGACAAATCCACACCAGTGATTTTGTTATTCCAGACATAAAGGGAAAGAAATGGTCCTAAGGAAAATACGGCAACCAGGCAAGAAGTTGATGATAGGGTACAGTTTTTGTGAACTACAATTCTTCTTATGAAACTAGTAGGAGGAGAAATACTTACATACCACCAACACAACTGTGCAAACAGAAAGATCTGAAACAGAAACATGTCTACTTTGCAATACTATGGATATTTTCTCAAGGAACAGGAAGGTTGTTCACAGATCCTGCAGAGGCAATGACACTCATATAAAAGACGGTGAACCTCAGGGTGTCGCAAGATGAAGGCAGAGAGTGTAGAGGTCTGGCAAAACCTATGCAGGACAGCTAGAAACAATGGAAAGCAGATTGCAAAAGGGACTGTTCCTGCTCTTCAAGAATTAGCAAGTCATCAATTATGCAGAAGTGAAGAAAAGAAGGGAGAAAGAAAAGAAGGTGGCTGAGATATTATGTGGTCTATGTAGGATTTACATGCCTGAATAACACACTATGCTGCTATAAACAACATTACATCATATACAGAAAGAGTTAACTGAAATAATGTGAAAACTGTAATATGAGTCAGAGTCCTAGCAAAGGAAATGGGGTAAAGCTGTTATGAAACTAAATGACAAGAAGGACTGGGAAGGGGGTGGGAGAAAAGTCAGATATCTCTGCGCTCAGAAATAAGGAAGAAATACAGAGTTGAAAGCTTGAGCAGACTTGTAAAAGTAGCAAAAAAATCAGGATGAGGTGCAAAAAGAGAAGTGAAAGGTACAGGATGAAAATGACTCCAATACAGGAAGCAGATTCTGTATATATGTATGTAAGTTTGTTCTTAAAGGATGTTGTGAGGGGGGAAGAAAATGTAGTACATGTTGTGGGGGGAGGAAATGGTATGCATGTTGTGGGGGGAGGAAATGGTAGTACATGTTGTGGGGAGGAAATGGTAGTACATGTTGTGGGGAGGAAATGGTAGTGCATGTTGTGGGGGGTGGAAATGGAATACATGCTGTGGGGGGATGAAATGGAATACATGCTGTGGGGGGAGGAAATGGTAGTGGATGTTGTGGGGAGGAAATGGTAGTGCATGTTGTGGGGAGGAAATGGTAGTGCATGTTGTGGGGAGGAAATGGTAGTACATGTTGTGGGGAGGAAATGGTAGTGCATGTTGTGGGGGAGGAAATGGTAGCATATGTTGTGGGGGTGGAAATGGAATACATGCTGTGGGGAGGAAATGGTAGTGCATGTTGTGGGGAGGAAATGGTAGTGCATGTTGTGGGGAGGAAATGGTAGTGCATGTTGTGGGGGAGGAAATGGTAGTACATGTTGTGGGGGGAAAATGGTAGTGCATGTTGTGGGGGGAGTGGTAGTGCATGTTGTAGGGGGAGGAAATGATAATACATGCTGTGGGGAGAGGAAATGGTAGTGCATGTTGTGGGGGGAGGAATGGTAGTGCATGTTGTGGGGGAAGGAAATGGTAATACATGCTGTGGGGAGAGGAAATGGTAGTACATGTTGTGGGGGGATGAAATGGTAGTACATGTTATGGGGGAATGGTAATACATGTGGGGGAGGAAATGGTAGTACATGCAGTGGGGGGATGACATGGTAGTACATGTTGTGGGGAATGAAATGGTAGTACATGTTGTGGGGGGAGGAAATGGTAATACATGTTGTGGGGGTAGAAAATGGTAATACATGTTGTGGGGGATGAAATGGTAGTACATACTGTGGGGGGATGAAATGGTAATACATGTTGTGGGGGGAGGAAATGGAAGTACATGCTGTGGGGGGAAGAAATGGTAGTACATGTTGTGGGGGGAAGAAATGGTAGTACATGTGGGGAGAGGAAATGGTAATACATGTTGTGGGGAGGAAATGGTAATACATGCTGTGGGGAGGAAATGGAAGTACATGTTGTGGGGAGGTAATGGTAGTACATGTTGTGGGGAGGAAATGGTAATACATGTTGTGGGGAGGAAATGGTAGTACCATGCTGTGGGGGATGAAACGGTAGTACATGTTGTGGGGGGATGAAATGGTAGTACATGTTGTGGGGGGAGGAAATGGTAGTACATGTTGTGGGGGGAGGAAATGGTAATACATGTTGTGGGGAGGAAATGGTAGTATATGTTGTGGGGGATGAAATGGTAGTACATGTTGTGGGGAGGAAATGGTAGTACATGTTGTGGGGAGGAAATGGTAGTAACATGTTGTGGGGTGAGGAAATGGTAGTACATGATGTGGGGGGAGGAAATGGTAGTACAAGCTGTGGGGGGATGAAATGGTAGTACAAGCTGTGGGGGGATGAAATGGTAGTACATGTTGTGGGGAGAGGAAATGGCAATACATGCTGTGTGGGGAGGAAATGGTAGTACATGTTGTGGGGGGAGGAAATGGTAGTACATGTTGTGGGGGGAGGAAATGGTAGTAACATGTTGTGGGGTGAGGAAATGGTAGTAACATGTTGTGGGGTGAGGAAATGGTAGTACATGTTGTGGGGAGAGGAAATGGCAATACATGCTGTGTACTACAGCCTCGGCAGAGATACAACAGGGAAAGCAGCAAAATGCAACAATGATAATAAAAGGAAAGTATTACAGGTATAATAATGTGAACTTTTGTGTACCCCCAAATGGAAGTTACGCTAAGAGTAGAGAGCTGAAATGTTAGTGGGTTGGTAAACAGGGCTAAGAAGGCTTGCATACCGAGATATGTCAAAAAAAGTGTTGGTACTATGGGAAATACATCTGTCCAAAGAGGAGGTTTATCATTTTAATAGGGAAATATACAGAGCACTGGCGAGGTCAGCACGGGAGTAGAAGGGTTACTTGGTTAGGAGGGAAAGACATACAAAAGCAAGTATGGGACACATTACAGGACAAGAAGAGAATGTATATATGAGCTGGAAGAGAGGGAGAGGGATAAAAGATAAAATAGTAACTAGATGCTTCCCACCAAAACACTCACTAACAATAATGAGGGGCATATTACAAAAAATTAGCATTTCAACAGGCCTTTTATTAGCAGTGGAGGACTGCAACATGGTAACTAGCAGATGGGATGTAGACAGGTCCAAAAAATCAGAGTTCTTAAACAGTGAAAATTTCTAAGGGAATTATGAATAAGGTAAGATGGAGGGCAGAAAGCAGAAACGACAGGAGCAGAGTCTATACCTTTTACTCAGTGTGGTAGCAAAACTGGTCCAGGATATGTAGGGTATATGCGAAAACAGAGCACAAGGATGCAGTAATGGATGTAAAATGTTAACCAGTGTCTTTATCAAATCATGCCTTAATGGGGTAGCTTTAGTGAAAGAGAGGTGTATATAAGACAACAAAATGTAGAGAGAGGTTTACTTATGTTGAAAGTGGAGGGAAAAACAAAGGAAATGGAAACTGGAGGAAATTTTGGTGGAATTTAGGAATTACTATGAAGGTTTATACAGGAAGGAGGAAGACAAGCAATAAAAGGGAGAGGGGAAGGTGGAGGAATAGGAACAGATAAGTATTTAGGTGCTGCATAAAGAAAGAGTGCAGAAACTAACACAAGTAATAGAATTACAAGAGATGAAGAAAGTGATGAATAATCCAAAGAAAGGCAAATTACCTGGGACATATCTGCATCCTACAGAGCTGTGTGAAGTAAAGATAAGAAAGGAAAGAGTAGCAAATATATGGGTAAAAAATATTCAATAATATCATACTTATTAATATCTTAAGTGATATACTGACAAGCTTCAAACCCCATTCAAGTCCAGTTACCTCCACTGAATACATGGAAACACACACCACAGCATTACACCAGCATGTAAACAGCTGTACCATGTAAGAACAATCACAGGACAACTCCCAGAAAAAAAAAACATGGTGGAACCATAATATCAAAAAGCTTTACAAAAAAGGGAAGAGAAATTTGACCAAAAGTAAGAAGAGTAATTCCAAGAATGGTATAACCCTCATCACTAAATAAACAATTACTCAAGAAACTTAACAATATTTGCCAAAGCCAAGTTTGAGGCTACCACAGCTACCCAAGAAGAAGATAATCACAAGTCCATTTTTAGTTATGTTTGTAATCTGAAAAGCACAATGCAGCAATGCATTGAGATGATTGTGAGCAATGTTATCTATGCTGAGGCTGAAGATATAGCCAACCTACTGACCATTATATTTAGCTCTAAGTTTATTCCTCTGAGCACTCCATCAACCCCTCAAGATATACCTGAAACTGGCTTACCTCCAAATATCAAACAAGACCAAGTCCTAAAAGCACTATCAAAAGCTGAAATTGAAGCATCAATGCGTCTTGACAATATCCATTGATGCATCTTAAATAGTATGAAGCATGATATAGCCACACCCCCTAACAACATCGCTCAACTTCAGCCTCCATCCATGTTTTGCACCAAGTTAATGAAGAACAGTTACAGTTATTCCCCTGCATAAGGGAGGACCTTCCACAGACCCAGCCAATTACAGACCAATAAGAACATAGGGGAACCTCCAAACACCGGACCCATCTCAGTTTGGATTCATCAAAGGCAGGCCATGCTTACTCAATTGGTGGACTTTTTTTTGAAAAGGTCCCCAAAACAATGTATGAAGATAAAATGGTACACAATGCATACCTCAACCCAGTCAAAACTTCTGACACAATTCCTCCACTCAGACATAGTAGAAAAGCTAAACAAACTGGGAATAAACCCCTATGTCACTTGTTGGATTGCTTGCTCATTCACAGATATGATGCAGGAAATCACAATAAGGGAAGTTAGCTCCACAAAGAATGCAGTCACAGTGGAGTCCCCTAGGGTTTTGTGCTGGAACCTCTCCTATTTGGCATCTACTTCTCTGAAGTAAAGCTAGTACCAAAGGGCTCTGGTTGACTAAGTTTGCAGATAACTTCAAGTTAGGAGCAGTCATTGAATCCCCAAATGACTTTGCCATCCTGCAAGAAAGTTTGTCTCAAATAAATAAATGGTGCCAAAATCATGGACTAAAACTGAATGACAAAAAATGCATTATTGTACCCTTTGGGAGGTCATTTAACCCAGGAAACTACTACATTGACAATGTGTCCCTAAAACTTAACCCAGTTGTTCAGAATTTGGGAACTTATGTGGACAGTGACCTACATTTTGACAAACATGTGTCCTTTTATGAACTTTAAGAACTAAGTAATAGACTGTATAAATGTTTGTATAATAAGGACTGCACAGATGTGAAGGAAAACCTAGATGGCACAGCCCAAGTTGTTGTTTGTCTTTTCGGCTTTTCCCGGTTAGGGGTTGCCACAGCGGAACTCTGGTCCGCTAATAATTGGCAGTAGATTTTTTATGGTGCCGAGTTGCCAGCCCGACGCCCAACCTTCAGTGAAGGCATGTCCATTCACACATGTCTTTCGGAGGCCACTCAACCGCAGAGAGGACATGCAGACTCCACACAGACGGCACTCCAGCCGTGAATCAAACTGTATATTCATAAAATGTCTAACTTTGTTATGAAACTTCAGCTGCATTCCACTGAAAGTCTTCAAACAGCATTAACAGTGCCAAAGTTTAACATGCCTTCTTTTCTAATTTACCTTTAAAGGAACACACCACCTTCTCCTACAGTTTAACTCAACTCTTAGGTTTCTATTCTCCCTACAATATGATTCCAGTATTGTGTAGGTACCACAAACCTGCCTGCCCTTTATAAAACTTTCACTCCCTTGCCTTGTAATCAAAGGAAGGGAAAGACCACCCACTTTTTTTAAACTTAACTTCTCATATAATTTGCAGAGGAATTTGTCTATGCCTGTATGACATACCACAGACACAGAAAAATATGTAGTCAGGTACTGCTGACATTCTTATACGGTAATTACTCCTGCTGATGTCATGATACTTATTCAAAGGATTCCTCAGCAAGTCAAACTATTGAGTTATACAAACATCACAAATCATTTTACATAGCTCTGATCAAGATAAAACTTCCCAACTTAAAAAAAACAAAACAAAGAAACAAAAAACACTACAAACATCCAGTACTGGTGCAGATTAACAATAAGATGCCCTGACAGAGTTTAACTGTAACTTTAAACATAGTGGTAAAATGAAAGTTTCCCTTTACTAGATCTTGACAACAAGATACTGATAAGACCTTACATCTGTGAGATATCAGCTCACATTAAAACTATAACTGTTTAGGCACAACAACAATTAATAACTGCTTCAGAGCTGATACGGAAAGAACAGCAAAATGACAACAGTAGGGAGAGAATTTCAATGTTAAAGCATCACATTTTACAAACAGAACAAAAGTGCTTCTGTTAACAACTGGAAACATTAGTAGAATCAATAATAGCACACCAGAAAGGAGTTTTATTAGTAAAGAAATTGAGATGAAGACTTTTCAGTAAGTCTCTGCCATTGGTTTTGCTTTTGACATCAAAAACAATATACTTACTTTCCACTGTAAAGTAAGGGAGCTTCTGGTTCTAGTTGTCATCTTTGGTGACATAGGGGCTTCTGGTGCAGCACTAAGAGTGGTAAAGCTAACAGGTTCTGAACAGGCTCCTTTTACTGACTTGTAAACAGCATAAACCCTGCAAACAAAAACATGTTGCAATTAGACAAGTGCTACTTAGCAAGTGAACACAGCCGGCACAGAGATTTTGAAGCCTTTGGACCATTCTGCAAACAACAAAAGTAGTTTCTGGCATGCTTACTTATTTGGCATTTTACTGAGAATATAAAAACTATGACCCATGGTGGTGGTGTTGCGGTAGTGTTGTCGCCTCGCAGTCAGACGCTGTCCGGTTCGATTCTCAGTTAGACCGTCTTCTGCGTGGAGACATGTGTGAATGGGCGTACCTTCGTTGAAGGTTGTGCATCAGGCCCGGCAAGCCGGCATGTAAAAATCTACTGCCAATCATTAGCGGACCGAAGTTCCGCTGTGGCAACCCCTAACCAGGAAAAGCCGAAAGATACAACAACTGAGAATATAAAAACTGTTATACTGGCAAATCTAGTTTCTTGTCTGCTGCAGTTTACTGTAATAATCCACAACAAGAATGACTTACCCTATGCTGTATTTAAAGCTGGGTCTATGCTTTAAATTCAAGGTATAAATGAGTGAATAACTGTGCATGAGTATACATAAAACAGAAACAGCCTGCAGCCCTATCTTGGTTTGCACCTATCTTACTTTATGGATATAGCAGAAAAAGTTCTGTTCTCATATTTATTCTTTTATCCTACAGACCTGTTACAAAATATTCTACTTCCTTGTTAAAAGAAAGCTGGTACCTACACATACCTACATGTTTCCATGTTTTATGTTACACAAATGACTGAATGTGTCATCTATTGTGGTAGTGTATATAATACTTATAGTGACTTTATTTTAAATGTTGTAGTATGCATGCTTATTTTGCTGTTTTTCTTTTGTGGAATTCTTTTTTTGAGTAACGGTGAATTTTTAGAGTACTTGAATAAGGCTATTTCATACTGAAATTACATATAATTGTCAAGATTTAACTATTTAGATGTTACAGTATATACAGACTGTACAATTGCATTATCTAAAAATACTTTTAGGAAGCCAGTTAATGGTAACAAGTATCTATATTGTCAGTATGCACCCTTGACATGTCAAAGAATAGCTAAAAGCCAATTTATTCAAGTTTTGAGGCTAACCCCTGATCATGTTAGACAAGTGCAGAGAGATTGCTGTTTTGTTAGAGGCAGGTATTATCCAAATTCAGAGACTGAGGAGGCACTTTTGAGTTCCACGGGTACAAGCACCAACAATATGCCTGTTACTAAAACCGATGAATACTATACAGTCTATTATAACAAGAAATAAGGATTTGGTGCTGATTCCTTTAACTTTTACTGGGTATAGTTACACTTTAAAGGACTTGGTGAAAAAGCACTAGAATATTTTGAAGGACAATGAAGCTTTTAAGTAAATGTGTTAAGGAAGTTCCTAGGTCTGTTTACAAAAGATCAAGGAGTTTAAAAAAACTTTCAGAAGGCAACAAAACATTCCTCCAAGAAAGTCACTAACACTGTGAATGGGACTAAATATTGTTTCAATCCCAGAGATGGCACTTTATGACTAGTCCACATGTAGTTAATGATTTCAGTGGAATGAAGAAGTATCTAGGTTTACTTGTGAGACTAGTAATGTAGTTTACCATACACAGCGCCTTACTGATGAGAATTTATAGTAAGGAAATTAAAGCACATGGTATCTGTGTATATTACAGCTACTAAAAATCAAGATTCTAAGAATAATTTACATAAGCAAGATGTGCAATGCGTTAATTTGAAAATATTCTTTTGGAAAATTTTATGTGCAACACAAATAAGTAATTTAGGATTAAAATGTGGAAGCACTTCATGGAACATTATCATATTTTTGCTTGACAAGAAGGCCCATGCATAGTTCTCTGCCAATCTCCAGCTATATCTACCTTGTAACCCTATATTCAGCAATAAGTATCTGGCAAACTAGTTTACAAGGTATAGGTATGACCGCATTTCTGTCGCACTCTCAGGTCAAGATGTCTTCAGGCCAGCATCAATTTTGTTTTGCAACTTGCATAATCCCTCTTTACCAACCAAATGCCCAGAAAACATTTCCTCTTCGAAAACCTCGTACATGCATTGTTAGCTTGAAGACATTACTGTTTTAACCTGTTGGCCATTATCTATAAAGAAAACTGGGCTTTAACATAATGTAGTGCCACGCATTCACATCGGGAATACCCTGTGATGGGCTTTAACATAATGTAGTGCCACGCATTCACATCGGGAATACCCTGTGATGGGCTTTAACATAATGTAGTGCCACGCATTCACATCGGGAATACCCTGTGATGGGCTTTAACATAATGTAGTGCCACGCATTCACATCGGGAATACCCTGTGATGGGCTTTAACATAATGTAGTGCCACGCATTCACATCGGAATACCCTGTGATGGGCTTTAACATAATGTAGTGCCACGCATTCACATCGGGAATACCCTGTGATGGGCTTTAACATAATGTAGTGCCACGCATTCACATCGGGAATACCCTGTGATGGGCTTTAACATAATGTAGTGCCACGCATTCACATCGGGAATACCCTGTGATGGGCTTTAACATAATGTAGTGCCACGCATTCACATCGGGAATACCCTGTGATGGGCTTTAACATAATGTAGTGCCACGCATTCACATCGGGAATACCCTGTGATGGGCTTTAACATAATGTAGTGCCACGCATTCACATCGGGAATACCCTGTGATGGGCTTTAACATAATGTAGTGCCACGCATTCACATCGGGAATACCCTGTGATGGGCTTTAACATAATGTAGTGCCACGCATTCACATCGGGAATACCCTGTGATGGGCTTTAACATAATGTAGTGCCACGCATTCACATCGGGAATACCCTGTGATACTTAGTCTATTACTTTTCATAAAATGGCTAAAGAACATATCATTATAAAGATGGTATTATTGCATTAAAACCAGCTTTTATACTTGCTAATTGTGCAAAAGTGTTTTACGGATTCTTAAAGCCTCCGTTTACAGGTATGCTTATGCCAAGTCAGTCTTTGCAAAGTGCAGACTTCCTAGGAGTGCAAAAAAAAACTTCACTTTCTGGTAACAGATACTGCATTATATGCAGTATTACATTCACAGTACCTCTGAAGTCTCCATAAATATAAACCACTCATGTGTTGCTTTTATTTAACATGGTAACTACACGTGTGGCCCAGTCATTCCATTTCATCCTAGATGGTACTCCAAAACTTTCCAAATTCTGTCCTGCAGCTTAAACTTTGAGTATGAGTGAAGCTGATACTGTTTTAGTTCCCAACAGCATAATTCCATTACAGTATATCACTGATGTAAGGGAGATCTCAAATACCAGGGCCCATTGGCTCATTTCTGGATCTAGCTTGCTATCTTTTCCTTAGATTTCCCCTTCTTCCCTTTGTTAGGTCTAACACTTTCCTGTTTAAGGTGAGAAGACCAAGTCTTTGATGGAAAGCCTCTGCTATATTTTGGAGCTGAAAAATCTGGTTTGCAGATTGACTATTTTTCCCTTTTCCACCAGTTTATTGTACATTTCCTGAGAAGACGGTCCAGGCTAGAGGTCAAACAGGTATTAATGATCTTGGTTTTAACATTATCTGGCAGTTGTGAGGTTCTCAGCCAGGCATGTTTCTATTACAGAGCCAGTAACTGCTGCCCTGCACACTCCATGATGCATCCACAGCATCACAGCCAGCCAGGCATGTCTTTGCATTACAGAGCCAGTAACTGCTGCCCTGCACACTCCATGATGCATCCACAGCATTACAGCCAGCCAGGCATGTCTCTGAATTACAGAGCCAGTAACTGCAGCCCTGCACGCTGCATGATGCAGACACAACATCACAGCCAGCCAGGCATGTCTCTGTATTACAGAGCCAGTAACTGCTGCCCTGCATGCTGCATAATGCAGACGCAGCATCACAGCGAGCCAGGCATGTCTCTGTATTACAGAGCCAGTAACTGCTGCCCTGCACGCTGCATAATGGAGACACAGTATCACAGCCAGCCAAGCATGTCTCTGTATTACAGAGCCAGTAACTGCTGCCCTGCACGCTGCATAATGCAGACACAGCATCACAGCCAGCCAGGCATGTCTCTGTATTACAGAGCCAGTAGCTGCTGCCCTGCACGCTGCATGATGCATCCACAGCATTACAGCAGCACTTCTTAAAGGACCTGGCCACTTGGAAAGACAGGTCATATAGGTCCAGCATAACTTGCTTCAGATCCTTATCGTTAATCTCCTCTGCCTTAGTGCCATGTTTGCCAGTGGAAATGCTGGTAATAAAGCATATATGACTGGCAATTTAAGGCTCTGGTGAAAAGGGTAGCAGAAGTATATACTTTGTTCCCAAATCTGGTAAGACCTCTGCTTTCCTTATCACTGAATGTGTGATTCTTGGTTACAGCTGAGGTACCTACCCTGCTGTGATCAAGAAACACCATATCTGAATATTCCAAGGGGTTCCCACAAAAGTACATATGGGAGTCCTTCACCTGTAGAACCAGTCATGCTTCAGAGGTGCAGGGGGAAGGGAGTCAGGCTCCAAAGATGCATTATTAAACACATTTTCCCAGACATCTAGCACTGGAAGGACAGAGGTTTAGGTTCAGACAAACCGCATAAGTTTTGTATCTTTGCTGGGGTTGAGAATATTCTTTAGCTTCCCATTAGGGCACCTGCTTCATTCTGTGAAGGGTGTCCCCAAAGGAAAAGTCCTTTGGTGCTGAAGCAGAGGACAAGATGCCTTCAGTGTCAGAATTATAGTTTTCAGTAACTGGAATATGGCCCACATATGCCAACTCATCAACCTCTATGCCACGCGTATCTGAATCCTTTTCCAGAGGGCTAAGGATTCAGTGGAAGCCAGGGAAGTGGCTTTGGAAGAGACACTGCCTGGACAATGCACAGGCAAGCTGTCAGGCTGCCACTCTGGAGGCCTTGGGTCATGAGTAGAGGAACTGAGACCTTGATGTGGTCATCTGGAACCTCTTCACCTGCAACAGTGGTGAGGATCCCACCTTCCCCTTCTGATATCACAATGTGGGCTTCTGATACCAAAGGGTCTTCAGCCATAGGATACATCAGTCTGGGTGGACATACAAAAAATCAGTAGTATGGACACCTGCACAGGGATTGTGCCAGAGGCCTTGATTCAAATGAACACTGCAGGCAGGACCTGTTACAGTGCCTCATAGTGTGTAGGGCCAATGGACCCACAGAAACCCAAATTACTGGAAATGTCTTTGATTTCCTGATGTTTCTCTCAGTTTTTGCTATATTTTTTCCTTAGGCAGGAGGCTCATAGAGAATTTGGCAGATGCCATGGTGGCATGAAACCAGGATTGCACCCCCCCCCTTTGGATGCAAACTCCTGGACAGGCCTACACCTTCTATGAACTGTCTTCAGGGTAAGTGAAGCACATTTTGGAAAATAATCCACATTGTGCTCTGGGCCAAGTCAGAACAAACACTTAAGATGGTTTTGCTTACCACACATCACACAGTTATTAAGTATCACTACACATTCTTCTTGAATTAGAGTCATTATCAGATATTAACCGACAAATTCACACCGCAACATGGATAGGTTAAAAGACATCTCCTATGGGGTACTTATCTGACTGCCAGAAATAGGCCAACTGACCAAACTGGGTGATGCAAATAACATACATCTACTGACTACATGACAAGAAAGATCTATGGTATCAGCCAAAGCACCCTTTACACTACTGACAAACTATCATCCTTGGTGGGAGTACAGCAACTGAAGCCCTTGGGGGTTGCTCTGGAAGTTGGGCCAGACATGGGCTACCTACAGCAGAAATGAATATTACAATGAACACCTACTGCTAACTGAACTGGGAGATGTCAGTCTTAAGTGGGCTGGGCTATTAATATAAAACATATTTGTAACTTTATCTAGTTCTGAATTCACTGGTTTTAGATTAATGTGTATTTAGATGACTTCTTTAAAATATGACAGATTTTTAGCATGCCTTGCAGGCTCAAATGTCAGGCTGTATGGACTTAAAAAGCATTTGAATCATTAACTGTACGTTGAAGGTTGAAGTCAATACTGATTTTATGTTTCTGGACTACATTTTCACTTTAATATTTATAGCTAATTGCATTATGCATTATATTTTCTTAGAAAAAAAGCTTTGAATAACAATTATTTTTTAGTGTTTCTAAATGATCAAGCTATTTGGGTGGCCACGGTGGTGCAGCAGTTAGCGCTGTTGCCTCACAGCATGAGGTACTCCGGTTCGATTCTCAGGTGGGGTGCCTTCTGGGTGGAGTCTGCATGTCCTTCCTGCAGTCACACCTGTTTCTTTTGGGTGCTACAGTTTCCTCCCACATTCCAAAGACATGCAGTAGGTGGACTGGATACTCTAAATTGGCCGTAGGCAAGAGTGTGTGCAAGTGGGTGGTGCAAATGAACTACCATGGCAGTGCTAGCCACCCAGTGGTGGAAACCTTGGCTCGACATGATTGTCACTGTGGAAGTGACACCCCAGCTCCATGTGCAAAATGGGAAAAGGGGTTGACAATGGATGTAAAAGTTCAAGCCATTTACAGATGTCGTTCTGTTGCAATATTCTTTATTATATTGTGTGTGTGTTGGAGCTTTTCTCCCCGGGCCTCTACTGAAAAGAGACATGTATCCAGTTAGACTAGCTTGGTCAACAAATGTAAAATAAAAATAAATAAATAAAATTCTTAAGCAGATATGCGACACTGAGTAGGGTTTGTACTGTACCAGAGCCCATTGTGATTCATAAAGAACTGTATGTAATGGCACAAGATCTTGTACATGGCCCTACCTCAATCTGTAGACATAGTATGCCACCCAGGCACTGTGCAAGAAGATTATCCCTCTCTAAGATCGTATGTGCTTCACAAACACGTCACCTACATAAGGAGTGGATTTCTATTTCTAGGAGATTTTCTGCTTGAGCTTCCACTGAAAATAGGTATTGTACCCAGTTAGACTTTCCAGGTAAACAAAAGCAAATAAATAAACGGTATACTGACTGCCTCTACACTGCTGTGTACTATATTTATTAACACCAGTGCCCATGCTGACGTTTTATTGGTGCTTTGTGTTTAAAAGCATTTAAAAAAACTTGAACCTAACTAACACCAGGCCAAAAATGTGACTTGTGTACAGACCTCAGAATTACCACAGATCAAGCGTCAGGAAGTAAAATGCAAGCAAGACAGAGAGACCAACCGTGTGGGTCTCATACAAAAATTCTAAGTTCAAAAAGACCCCAAATGAATGTTCATTCTGTTTTCCCCTTGGTTTGGTAGAGAGACTCCCCTACTACATATCATGTGTAAATGTTTCAATTGTGAAATACTGATGCTTTAATTCTGTTACAATGTGGAATGATGGGATGGTCCCTGGAAATATTGATGCTTTAATTCTGTTACAATGTGGAATGATGGGATGGTCCCTGGAAATACTAATTCTTTTGCAGTGTGGAATGATGGGATGGTCACTGGAAATCCTGATGCTTTAATTCTGTTACAATGTGGAATGATGGGATGGTCCCTGGAAATACTGATGCTTTCATTCTGTTACAATGTGGACTGATGGGATGGTCACTGGAAATACTGATGCTTTAATTCTGATACAAAGGGGAATGATATGATGCTTTAAATCTGTTACAATGTGGAATGATGGGACGGTCACTGGAAATAATGATGATTTAATTCTGTTGCAATGTGGAATGATGGGATGGTCACTGAATCTTGCTGTGAAGGTTAGTAGATGTTTAGTGTGTTCTAAGTTTTATTCACTGATATTAACAAATTTGTATATTTTTTTAATCAGAAACAAATTATGTAACACAACAATGTACTCATTCCTCCAGAAGCAGACCAGTTTCCTGCAAACAGCAAAACTTTATATTCTGCACATAAACATGGTTAGGTGGTGCTGGCATTGGAGGCTGCTTCACATTCCACAACACCATGATACTGCTCTGATTAGTACCATGAAATAAAGAGTTTTACTTCCTTTATACAGCTGGGCACTCAAAGCAGGTTTTCAGCTCTGAGGCATACACAGACCTTTAAAAAGATAAACAAAAGTTTGAAATGAAAAGGTATAGAACAGCACTCTTACATTCCGCATTCTGTTATGTTCATAGTCTTACATGGGCTATGTTAAAGAAAGTATAGGCTGAATGATACTGTCTGGAATATCATAGTTCTCAACCTCTAAGTGCAAGAAATCTGGACAAAGCCATAAATAATGGAGGACATAGGCCCCAAAATAGGGACACTTTTTAAAATACTGCTATTAAAAATTTAGAAAGTTCATAGAATTACAGGTTTTGCATTAGCAGGAATTTCCTGGTGGGTATGAAGTCTGAAACTCAAACATCTGCCATCATTTCCTGACTTCAATCCTCAATGATTTGTCAGTGATTTGCCAGAAAGCTGCAATTTTATGAGAAACAAACAAAAATATGAGGCAAAAATCTGGACATTCTGCAAAAATCTCTACAGTTCAGATGTATTGTCTGGATTGTAGACTACCACAAAATAAGCCTATACATACCATAAGCAATCTTAAACAAAAACACTTATCCATGTGAAACTGATAAGAAACAAAAATGCAGATTTAATCTACATATTTTAACACTTTTATTTGCTTGACATTTTCACTGAGAAATTATACTGAGAGAAATGTACTCTGTAAATAACCAATATAATGAATTTAGTGATTTGCTGCCACCTACTGGCGCATATGGTGCCTGCATACAATGATCCTAAAGAGAATTTCTGTGTATTTGAAATCTAATTTGTACTTAGCACCTGATAGCATTTAAATGCACAGTACACATTTTTAACCAATATCACTAAAAAAATGCAATGAATTAATCAATAAACAAGAAACCAGTAAATATTCTTCTCTCATTACTGAATGATATTTAAGCCAAGGAGATATTTCAAGAAAATGGCAGCTGCAGCTTCCTGTCCAAATACAGACCAACAGTAAGTAAAACAGCTAAGTTGTATGCCTTTTGAGGAAAAATACTGGAAATTACTTACTGATACAGGTATGTCTCTGGTTGTATATCTGCAAGCATACATCTCATATAGTATTTATGCACATGTATATATGTATATCTCCTTTGAAAACCATATTGCCAAAGTGGTTAGAAAGACCTTCTACATAGCCCACCTCATCACGAAGGGTTTCACATCTAGATCAAGAGAGGTAATCGTGCCCCTTTATTCATCCCTCATCAGGCCCATCATAGAATACAATGCCCCTTTTGGGATGTACCTTACCCGACACCTGCAGCAATTAGAAAGACCCCAAAAGTATCTCACCAAGAGGATCAAGGGTCTCAAACAGATGCCATATGCTGCTCGGTTAAAAAAAATCCAGCTCTACTCAGTTGCATACCGCCTACTTCGAGGCGATCTATGCCTGACATACAAAGCTATGTCAAATCCAGAATTAATGGACATGCTCCATCTCAGTAAATCTAAATCCCTTAGAGCCACACGCTCGAGGGACTTGAACCTCAGCACAGAAATAAATAGAACTTGCTGGAGGGACAGGTTTATAACCCAGAGGCTCCCTTCGCTCTGGAATAGAATTCCAGTTCATGTGAGGCAGAGCACCTCACTGAATCTCTTCAAGAAGAATCTCGATAGGTGGATGGGGGATCGTAGGTTTGTCCCAGGGATTACTCCCGTGTCACTATTAGACAGAGGCACAGTAAACTAAACCTTAAAAAGGGCACAGTATACTCAAATCAAGGGGTGGCGTAAGCCATACAGAATCGGGCTAGGCTTATAATTGCCCCAGGGCAGATAGCCTAGTATGAACCTATGAACCTATATGTGTGCAACCACACTTGCGCTCTTGCATGCGCCGGCTCTCACACACACACACACACACACACACACACACACACACACACACACACACACACACACACACACACACTCTCTCTCTCTTACACAATGTGTCTGTTTCTGTGTATAATATGCTCACTGGAGTCTTTCTGAAAGCCAAAGAGCCAGCACACTGAAGATTGTTTGCACACACTCCCACATACAAAGCTAGACTAAATACAATGTCTGCAGTTAATGCCTTGTATTACTGATAAGTAGTCCATATTTTTTTACATTTATATTTACTCCATTTGTCAACTGAGACAATCTGAGTAGGTGTAGGTCAAAGCCCTTTTTCAGCAAAGGTCTGAAGACAAAGCTCCACCATAACTTTGAAAGACATAAAACTGATGTAAGAACTGATTAACAAAAAGTGAGATAGATATGGTAGTATAAATGTTTCCTACAGTATGAAAAATAACCAAAAAATATACGCTATTAAATGATTTGTGTCGGCAGCAACATGATGACAGGATATTACACTTCCTACACAGAGTAAAGACGATGAAACAAAGCCATATACAGGACGTTCAGCATAACTGCATACCATAACATGGCATAATGACAAATCTGAGATTACTGGGAAATCACTAACATAACCATTTTCCACAATAAGAGAAAAGTACAGTTGTATACCTAACATAAATGTTGATGTTCGAGTGTATTCACTGTTGCAGTCATTACACTTGGGTTATCCTGCTGGCAGGCTACTCGCAGTCGGCCTGAATTCCAAAGTCTTGGTCCGGCATTGGTTGCTGTTGCCTCTTCCCTGATGTCAGTGCGCCAGGGGTAAAAAAGATGCAGCTGACGCCATTTTCTTCAGTTTTTCTTGCCCCAGATGTCAGGTGCCCCCAAATGGAAGGCTAAAAAATATGCCAATAAATATGCATGCACTGAAGTAAACATTCCCTTCATCTACAAGTAAATACACCACATAGGTTGTATAGAATACAGACGTACAGCTATGTCCCAGGAAAAGAAATGGGGATGGTGGGTGGGTAACCTGGACTGCAACAGTGAATACATTCAAACATCTACATTTATGGTATGTACACAACTGTACTATGTTCATCGTGTTTCACTGTTGCAGTCATTACACTTGGGTTGAATCCCAAAACTGAGGTTGGGTGGCTGGGTCTAAATAGGATTAGGAGAGGCTATAAGGCCCTGCAGAACTGCAGTGGCAAAGCCTGCTCTGGATTTAGAGTAGAGAGGTAAGTGGTAGTGCTTGGTGAAAGTGTGCACTAAACTCCAAGTGGCAGCCTCTAAAATGTCTTTGGTTGGTACTCCTCTGAGGAAGGCTGCTGAAGTGGCTGCTACTCTGGTTGAATGTGGCCTAATGCCCTTAGGTACTAATTTGCCATGTTGTGAATAGCAGAAACGAATGCAGTGGCCTATCCATTTTGAAATAGTCTGCTTTGAGATAGCTTTTCCTTGTGATCCTGCAGCATATGCCACTAAGAGTTGCTCAGTCTTTCTGAAAGCTTTAGTTCTGTCCAAGAAGAAGCGTAGCTGTCTGTGTATGTCCAAAGAATGCTGGAGTTTCTCACCCTTATTCTGTGGGTTTGGATAAAAAGTAGGCAAATGAATGGTTTGGTTAAAGGCCACACTGGACACTACCTTAGGCATAAAAGTTGGGTTTGTCCTCAGAGAAACCCTGTCTGGATGGAAAATGACAAAAGTTTCCACAGCCATGAGTGCCTATAACTACACGTCTTGCAGACGTTATTGCTAGGAGCAGAGCTGTTTTCCATGATAAGAACTTTATCTCAGCTGTATTGGCTGGCTCAAAAGTTGGCAGTGTGAGTTTTTCCAAGACATAATTGAGGTCCCATGCAGGTATTGGTGCTCTCCTTGGAGGTCTTATGTTTTTGGCCGAGATATTGTCTTAGCAATGGATGAGAAAAAATAGGTGGTTCCATACTGTAATGAGATGAAATGGCAGACGCATGGATTTTAATTGATGAAAAGGATAGGCCTTTGTCCGGCATCTCAGGTATTGTAAAATCTGAGGAATATTTGGCACAAATGTGTCAAATCCTTGTGCCTGGTTCCAAGCACTGAATCTCTTCCATTTTTCTGCATAAGATTTTCTGGTACTGGGCCTCCTGGCCTCCAAAATAACACCCATCACTGCTTTAGAGAGAGGTGTGTTCTGAATGGCTACATTATTCGCCATGCTGCCAGATTTAGGGTCTTGAGTTGGCTGTGCAGGATCTGATTGTTTCGTTGGGTCAGTACGTGAGGAATTAGATGTAATGTCCAGGCTGGGCCTTGAGACAAGCTCTTTAGGATTGGGTACCAGTGCTGGCGGGGCCAGTCTGGGGCGATCAGAATCATTTTTGGCTTCTCTTGTCTGACCTTTAGGAGTAACTTGGGGAGGAGAGGCAGAGGAGGAAAGGCATATACTGTTAGAGTTTTCCAGCTGAATGATAGAGCATCCACTTTCCATGCTTGCTTGTGATAAGTCCTTGTGCAGAATCTCTGTAGTTGACAGTTGGGAGGGGAGGCAAATAGATCTATGTCTGGGCATCCCCATTTCTTTGTTATCATGCTGAAGACTTGTGGATCCAGTTTCCACTCGTGGGGATCCTTAAGGTTTCTGCTTAGTTCGTCTGCCAGAGTATTTATCTTTCCTGGCAGGAATTGTGCTTGCAGGTGTACTTGATAAGTCAATGCTGTGTCCCACAAATTCATGGCTTGTCTGCAGAGGGGGTAGGAATGTGTGCCTCCCTGCTTGTTTATGTACCACATGACTGTAGTATTGTCCGTCCTTATCAGTAGTTGTCCTGGATGAAGCAGATCCTTGAAAGCTGTCAGGGCATTCTGAACAGATAGCATCTCTTTTTGATTAATATGCAGATGCCTTTGGCTTGTGGGCCATGTGCCCTGAATACATTTTCCTGCCATGTGGGCCCCCCAGGCATAATCTGATGCATCAGTTGTTATTGAGTGCCTGGCTGTGGGTAGGCTGAAAGGCTGTCCCTTGTGGTGACAGGCCTGTGCCCACCATCAAAACTCTTGTTGCAGGCAAGGAATGAGGGTAATTAATGTTTCTAGGATGTGGCAATGTTGAGTCCAAACACTTTTTAGATACCATTGTAGTTTCCTCATATGCAGTCTGGCATATGGAATTAGCAGAATGCAGGATGCCATGAAGCCCAAAGCCTGCAGAATTCTTCTTGCAGATAACTGAGTCTTTCTTGCCAACATTTTGAAGTAAGAAGTCAGTTGCCTTTGCTTGTCTGGCATGAGATAAGCCATCTGGGCAGTTGTATTTAAGCTTGCACCCAGGAATATTATCTCTTGAGAGGGTACTAGTTTTGATTTCTTTTCGTTTACTGTGTACCCTAGGCAAATTAATAATCTTTTTTACAAACTCCAGATGCTTTAGTAGAAGGTCCTTGTTCTCTGCTTGAAGAAGACAATCGTCCAAGTAAGGATATATTTGTATTCATCTTTGTCTGCAAAATGCAATTACTGGTGCCAGGCATTTTGTGAAGACCCTGGGCACAGTAGATAAGCCAAAGGGCAGTGCAGAGAATTGGTAGTGCATTGAGCCAGCTATTAATCTGAGGTATCTTCTGCAAGATTGTCTGATTGGGACATGCAGGTATGCCTCTTTTAGGTCCAAAGTTACAAGCCGAGCCTTCTTGCCCAGCATGTGCCGAAGCTGCTGCAGAATCAACATTTTGAATTTTGGAACGTCCAGAAATGTATTTAGAACAGGCAGGTCCAGTATTGCTCTCCAGGCTTTGTCCTTTCTGGGTACCAAGAAAAGTCTTGAGTAAAATCCTTGTCCCTGCTCTTGGTGTGGTACTAGCTGAATGGCCCTCATGTCCATGAGGGATGAAACTTGTTTTGTGCCTCTGCCCATTGATTGTGTGGCAGGTCTGGCATACCTTTTGCCCTTGGCAGGGTGTGAAAGTGGAACCTGTAGCCCTGGCACACTATATTCAAGAGCCATTTGTCCTGGGTGATCATGTGCCTGCCAATTTTGAGAAAAAAGTGCTAGTTATCCCCCTAAGGGGGCTGCCAAAAAATAAGTGCTTGGTGCTGGCAGAGGACAGTCATTGGGACTTTTTCCTGTATGGCTGTGATTTGTCTTCTCCGCTTTTGGAGGTAGAAGCGCCCCACTGTTTAGGCTTGTATGAGCCCTGGGGCTGGGATCTGCCTCTGGGGCATCTGTATCTGCCTCTTTGTGGCCTGTCTGACACTGAAAAGGACCAATTCTTTGTAGGCCAGTTCCTGCTAAATCTGGGAGGCTGTACCTGTAAGAAATCCTTTACTGTTTGCATAGATTTCGCTTTGTCCTCCATTTTCTTCAACACCTCCTCTGCTTTAACACCAAATAAAGTATCATGCTGTAATGGAGCATCTAATAAGGTTTTATATTTACTACTATGTAATTAATTAACCTACCTATTCTATTGGTTGTGGGCATTTATTTAATTGTATTTAAGTAACAGATAAGTGGTTTTATGTGTTTTGTATTGTCTGAAGAAGGTTTGATTTCTGTGTACTGTGGATTGCTGTGGTGTGTTTATAAGCCCTATTAAAAGAACTGGTGCTTTGTTTTTTGTCACCTTCCTTTGGATACAGTTATTTGTTTATGGATGATGCACGACGCGGCGCTCAAGAAGGTGAGGCAGGGAGAAACGAAATTGTTGAGCGCTAACACAGTTAGTTGGTCTCCTGACGCCAGTCAGCCTTCAATCTCTTTGCCTGGGAACCAGGAAGCTTTGAGCAAGACAAAACAAATTTGGATATACTGAATGATTTTCCATGTTTTATTCGAGGATACTCTCTTTAGTGTTTTTCAAACAAAAAGAATGTAACTACTGCCAAAGGAAACTATAACCAAATGACTAATGAACTGCATTTTCATTTAAATAAATATAAGATGCTTCCCAAATAATGTATACGAAGGAACTGATTTTTATAACAACTTGGTAAAGGCATTTGATAATTGTGGTTTTGCGATTATGGAGGCCATAATCTTAAATAATGAAAATGAAATGTCTAAACTGTCTAACACAATTGAAGAAATTAATAAAGCAGTAATCAGTGACCTTTTGTTTACAGTAGAGGAACATAGAGTTAAGTACAAAAGATTATTAAAGGACATTGAATCTCATTGCATTGAAGTGCAAAATAGGAAATTTGGTAAAATTGATAGGGACATGTATGAATATAAAAATAAGATACAATATCCCAAACCTAAGTTTTGGAATAGGAGAGTTAATTTGGATTTACAAAATGAGAATGATGGAGTTGTATTACATGGCAGTCCTATACATGCAGATGAAGACATTGACTTGGAAGAGTTTTTGATGCAGAAGGAACCTGTAAATTGAATGAAGGTAAAAATGGACCTTCAATGATTTTAATATATTTAACTATTTCAAATACTACACTCACTAGGACACATTTTGAAGTTTTAGGACTAATTTGTTTAAATTACTAGTTGATATAAAACTATTTATTAGAAAGAAAAACTTGGAAATATTTTAACTGTACTACAGGCACATGTGATGAACTACATCCCCAGTTAAAAACTTTGAATTAAAAATATGAATTGAGAAAATCTTTGATTAAGCATTATGTCGGCTGACAATGAGGAAAAAATTTTGACATTTTGAGTAAGGACAAGTCTATCAGGATTATGAAACATGAAGGAAGATGTTAAATATTTTGAATAATACAGACAAATATAGTAGGACCTCTTTGAATGAAATCACATAGCATACAACAGGATACGGGGACTATTACAGGACCTACTGGGATCTATTGACCTAAAGACCTATAATTTTTGACTGTAACAAAACCTAAAATACCTTCCATCTTTGGGATCATCTATTACTGCACCTCTTGCTATCTATGCAATTACCTTTAAAGAACATTTCCCAAAGTGATTTCACTACTATTTTAGTCCTTATGGCATACTGGGAGATGCAGATTCTCTTATTAATGACAACTTTTGTACAGTACTATTGTTTATTGATGATCTATGTTTTTTTTGAAAGGTACAAAGGATTGGATTTGTTTGATGGATATATAAATGTGGCAAATATAAATCCTCCAATTCAACAATTCACAAGGATACTAGAGATACTTTTTACTTGGATGTCAATATTATCAAGGCTGATGACACATTTGTTTCCACACAACATAGAAAGGAGATAGAAGAAAACAATTTATTTTATTTGCATTTTTGCATTTTCGCTTCATCAGAAAAAAATCAGAAAAGTGTAGGACAACTAGTCCGAATATATGTAGGATCTGATCTGATGAACTTTATTAAGGAATGTGATACCTTGTACAAGATGTTCATGTCTAAAGAAGAGGCTAAAAAAAAGTATTTTTGAGGACATAAAGATGAAGTCCTTGAGGGGAGAAAAGGTAAGTTGTAAGTGAACACATTCATTGGGGTGGGCCTAAAGAGGGATTTGTTTCAGGTTATTTTACCACACTTATGATGGTCAATCTAGTATAGTGAAAATTTTGAACATGACATCAAATTTATTTATATATCAGAACATCATGTGGGAGGTAGTACCCATTATTTATTCATTCATTAACAATTGTTCATTATAAAAATTATGACCATGTTTTAATAATTTCAATTATATATATTGCTATCCACTATGTAGATGGGATATTTGTTTTATATTTACTACTATGTAATTAATTAACCTACCTATTCTATTGGTTGTGGGCATTTATTTAATTGTATTTAAGTAACAGATAAGTGGTTTTATGTGTTTTTCTGTGTACTGTGGATTGCTGTGGTGCTTTGTTTTTGGTCATCTAATAATTTTGCTTTAACATGATCAGGCAGATTCTGTTCCTTTAACCAAGCATGCCTCCTAATGACAGAACCCATAACTGCGGCCCTGTACGAGGCCTCCAGAGAATCGAAACCACATTGCAATGTATGTTTTCCCACTTGTTCAGTTGTATGCAATAAATCCTGCATTTCCTTATTTTCTACACAATCAGAATTTGTCAACATTTTCTGTTTAAGTAGTGACATTAAGTATTGCTGATATTTAAGCATATGAAATTGACAATTTAAAGCCCTCACAGCCAAAGTAGCAGAAGTGTAAACCTTTTTCCCCCACCTGTCTAGTGCCCTTGAATCCCTGTCAGAGGGGATAGGGATTTTGCAGTGGAAGCCTTGACCCCTTTGGGACCCTGAGAAATAGTTTCTGGGTCAGCAGCAGGGTTTTTATAAAGACATTTATGTGAATCTGGAACCCTGTAGTATCTGTCAGGTTTAACAGGGGCAGGGGGTAAAGAGTCAGGGGAAAGGTCGGATTCTGAAAATACATCATCTACAATGTCTAACACAAGACTAATAGCAAGAGGCCTGTGCTGAGGTAGTAAAAGAAAATCTCTAAGCCTTTTCTTTGATTCTGAATAGTCTTGGCTCTCCCAGTGGAAGTGCTCCCTCATGGTATGCACGGTTTCCCCAAAAGAATAATCCTCAGGAGGAGAGGCTGAAGGGATAGATTCTTCAGCATCAGAATCTTCATAGGGAAGAAGAGAGTATTCCTGTTCAGAAGAGGAGTCACAAGAAATGGAAACCTGATCTGAAGATTCATATTCTGTCTCTTGCCTAGGCCTCTTATCAGGAGGGGGATGGGAACCCCTGATCAAGGTAATTAGATCTCCAGCCATTTTGAGCATCTGTTTTTTAGGCATGGAAGTCTGTCCAGGAGAATGCTGTACTTGTTTCTTTGTCTTTAGAGCTGCTTTATTCTTTGCTTTTGAAGCTCAGGCAGGCTTTACATATAACTGTGTAGGTCTGAAAACACCCTCAGAAGCCGATGCCTGCTCAGCGGCTCCGGACCCATCTCAGGGAATAGTTTCCGAGTGTTCAATACCTTGAGTATCCGGAGGCCTAGTTGGCTCCACGTGGGAGTTGGCAGCGGCCTGTGGCTCTGAGGTAGCGGGTGTCAGGGGCTGCGAAAGCGCCTCACCGAGAACCGGCGACTGGCTTAGCGGAAGCCTTGTCATCAGTTTTGGACCTCAGATGCCTGTCCTTTTCTTTTTCCTTGCGCTTTTTCGTCAGCTGTTCATACGGCGTTATATAATTGAATCTTCGGCCAAAGTAATGAAAGGCAAAATCGTACCAACTCTTAATAGTGCATTGGTTAAATCTAACACAAAACCGACAGCTAGCAACGTTGTGATCAGGGCCTAGGCAAGGAATACAGTAAGAATAAAAATCCTTATGAGGTATATGCTTCTCACAAGAAATACAACTGTTAACTTTTTCTGACATCGGTCTGGAGCAAGAAAAAAGTTTCCCCAATGGGGTACTTAGCTTTAATGAAGACTTCGGATCTGAAATTCATTTTTTGAAAATCTCAGGAGTCGGCCGATTGGCACTTGTGAACTGCTTTTGCTTCGGGCACTGCGCGGCAAGAAAGACTGAAGAAAATGGCGTTGGCTGCATCTTTTATACCCCTGGCACACTGACGTCAGGGAAGAGGCGACAGCAACCGCCGCCGGACCAAGACTTTGGAATTTAGGCCGACTGCGGGTAGCCTGCCAGCAGGATAACCCAAGTGTAATAACTGCAACAGTGAAATACGATGAACATCAGAACAAAGCCTGAATAAAATGTACAAAAATGTATATAAACAGCATTTACACAGTGACATCAGTATTTCACAAAGTATAGGTGAAAATGCAGCAGTTAATTGCATACACAGTAACTACATTAGAGTTGCTTGTCAAACATAGTAAATGACATCTGTATGAGGATTTTGGCTTTAACACCTGTATGTAAGCACTATAAAAGAGTTGCATTAGTTATGTGAAGAGTAAAAAAAAATAAGGCATTAATGTTATATATTACAAAAGCTCAGTATTATAAATGTTAATGAAAAAGTGTTAGAAATAAAAGGGTGGTGATTATTATATGTTTGTTCTTTTCTTTTGGGTAGATCAGTTAGAAATTCATGAAGATGTGAGGTGATTTTTCAAAGGTCTGTACAAGGGGGTAGGCTTCTCTGCCCCCCCCTCCCAAACTTACTACAAATTGTAGTACAACCTTTTCTGGTGCCATATAACATACCAGATTTGGTCTCATTTCAGTAATTTATAAGTATGTTGCTATTTTTCAGCAACTCATGATATATGAACCTGTAGTAAACCATATGCTCTCTCTCTCTCTCTCTATATATATATATATATATATATATACACATATATATATATATATATATATATATATATATATATATATATATGTATATACACACAGAGAAAGAGGGAGAACACATGCATGCTCTCTCTCTCACACACACACACACACACACACACACACACACACACACACACACACACACACACACACACACACACACACATATGCATCCCCACAGCTCCACAATAACTACCATTCACAAGTCTGTGAATGGATGTTCATTACTAAGAGGGTGTACACTTCTTCATCCCCACAAGAAATTATCTCAGCAGAGAAGTTCTCTAAAGCAGTCTGCCAAATTATTCTGCTGCTGCCACCATCTCTAGAACACTGTACAAGGCTAATCTGCTTTAGCCAGTCCCCTGAATTGCATTTCCATGCAGCTTCACCAGCAAGACTGCTGTCCATACTACAGCCACTTACAGGGTAAAACCATGGTGGGAGAAGGGTCTATAGCTCAGACTAACTGTGATGTGGAAACCTTCAGAGTTAAGGCTTCCACATTGCAGTAAGCCTTTCTGAAGCCCAGGCACTGCATACACACACATATGTATGCATACATGCACACTATATATATATATATATATATATATATATATATATATATATGTATGTATATATACAGAGAGAGAGAGTGAGAGAAAAATAAAGGGGGGTGGGAGATATTCCAATTACACAGATAAAAAATTCCCTAAATAGATCCTGCACACTCTATAGTTATATATTTTCTCTTTTTTGTCTTTTTTAGTTTAGATTACTGTATCCAATCTATTTGCCTGTACTGCCTATCCCAATGGACAAAAATGTTTATGTAGAATTAACCAGCTTTGCTATAGGAACCTTTTACTGTCAAACAGGGGACACAGTAGCACTTTGAAACCATCAGCCTCATGGACCCTACACCATTTTCTTGATATGATGCTACAACATGTGGAGAGGCATATTTGGATTCCATGGACATGGGAGGAAAGAAACACCTCTAGGCAGGTATTCTTTGGCATACCCTGTTTCCCCTGAAATTCTGTGGGCCAATGAATGCATTGACACTGCAATCAGGGTCCCAGCTGCTCCACATGGCATTTAGTATATCAAGCTGAAGGTCTTCCATGCCATCAACTGCCAAGCTGTATGCAGTGCATAGAGTTTTATGTACTATGTACCTGTGTGTCATCTAGGCAGTTCCCATGATTCCCACATCTGTCACAAGTGCAAGCTATACTAGATTTTGTTGAGGTGAATTCATCTAGATGGTAGGTGTACACACTCAAACCTACAGAGTCCCTGGCGGTGTGGCCACATGAACATATCTACTAGACCACTCATAATGATGTCCACTGTTATGTGTTGCAGGTGATGCATACTCCTTGGAACCAAGACTGATGACTTCATCTGCAGCCCGCAAACCATGGCAATGATGGTGTACAATACCACACTGCTGCAGTCAAATACCATTATTAAAAGAGTGCTTGGACTACTGAAGGCCTACTTTGGAAGCAACAATACATCTTATGATGTACTGCAGTATGGGTCTGTGCAATGCTACATAACATGGAGCACAAAAGTAGTTACAACATGGCAGGGCATGGCAGTATTTCTCTTTATGGATTGTTGTTATGACATACAGTTCAGACAATGCTGCTCTGCTCTACCTGTTATATCTGAGAAGACGTTCCTGATCAATACAATACATCTCTTTATCTTACTTTGTACATTTCTTTCCCAGATGTGATGCACGTGTCCTCTTAATTGTCTGTTTGCTCGGCTGATTGGGAACTATTATTTTCTTACCTTTGAACATCAAACTCTGACACTCAGTTTATTTCTTCCTTGAAAAACAATACTACATTTCTCTTCTTACCAATGACTTTTGCTTAGACCATCCTTTTACAGTAACTTCTTTCAGCAGCTACATTTCTAAGTCAACATTGGTACATCTCTGACATTCTTTAACTTTTCTCCCATTACCAGGAACTGTGGTATTACCCAAATAATTAAGTTCTCCTTCTACCAATGTTTCATACTTTGCCAGTAAGTATGCACTATTCAGCATTTCAGTTATGTGTAGCTGCTGGTTTTTTTTTTTTTGTTTTTTTTTTTTTTTGCATTTCATTTTCAGCTCACACCTCTGTAAATGTGTAATCTGAGAGGTGTGTTGCATGAAGACTTTCTAAATATGCTTTGGAATCTTTAGCAGTCCATCTCTTCCTGAACTTCTTTACCAGGCATATATTCATAGAGTTTCTCACATCAATACACTATTGCTAACAGTTTCTTTTCTGAGCCTGCATCTCTTGTGCATCTCTAAATGCTCTTGACCTGAGACAATTAGTCCATTCTGCTGTAGGGCCAGAACTCCTACACCATGTTAACTGTCATTACATGCAACACAACTGACTTACAATTTAATATTTTTTGTTGGAGCATATTTAATTTACTGAGTATCTCAAAACTCTCTTTCTGTTCACAGATCTATTTCCAGGCTCAGCTTGCTTTAACAGCTTTGTGACAGACTTAGGTATCTTAGATATATTAGATGCAAACATCACAAAATAATACATATTTTTTAAGAATCTCTGAAATGCATTCTCGCTTTTTCGCCCTGGTGTTTACTCTTTAATTAGTTTACTGAGCATCTGAAAACTCTCTTTCTGTTCACAGATCTATTCCCAGGCTATATCATGCTATAACAGCTTTCTTATAGACTTAAGTAACTTACTGTGCAAGATAATACAACACTTTTAAAACCTCTTTAATGTATCCTTGTCTTCTGGCCCTGGTGTTTGCACTATTGCTCAGAACTTTTCTGTATCAAGTTTAATTTCCTCTGATATTAGAGTATAACCTATGTATTTCATTCCTGTAACTCTTATTTTTACATTTTCTTTTATGTTGTCTGAAGCTATCCAGCAGCTGTACAAGTGTCTTGTCATATACTTTTTTATGCCTAAACTATCCCCCATTAATTCATCATCCATTAAGTTCACACAACCTCACACACCTTCAATTATCAATTTACAGCACTTGGGAGTAAGTCTTGTGCTGATGAAATACCAAAACAGAATTAAAAAAGAATCTGTTCCTTCTCAGTGGCATATTAAAAGTACACAATTCACTCCATTTACTTACATTTACCAAAAACCTTGGTTATTACATATCAATGTGAAAAATTAAGCAACTGGCATTGTTGGCATCAAATCGTCAAGTATATGCTGTTTGTAATGCCTTCTCTCTCTCTTTTAATCACTCTATTCAGATCTGTAGTTAAATACAAATACAAATATTGACATCCTTTATACCAACATACTTTTCACCTATTTTTGCTGGCCATATCTGCTTCTTAATGATAACCAAACTTTCCATTCACTTTTGCCATTACTCTACATTATTCTTGAGAGCTATTTGGTATTTTGTTTTGAAAATGCACTGCTGGCATACCCTCAGATTTTATTTTCTTGTGACAGTCTATTGTCATATTTCCTCTGCTTATAAAATTAGCAATATAGTCATTGGGGATAACATTGTTAAGGTCCAACTTAGTATCTGACAGTTGTCTGTATCAGTGTGACTGTATTCTGATTTTACATATGAATTTATGTTATGATTCCTGGTGTCTCAAAATCCAAATGGCTCACAGATATTACAGTTCATGTCTTTAAATGACATGATCTGAAAGAAGGGTTTTGTACGTTCGATTTTTGTACTCACTTGTCCGCAGTTTCTGACTAATGGGTGCATAAGGTAACCAAAATATATTAACAATGTATTCACAGGTATCTGTTCAATACCTATGAGACCCAATGCTTTAAATGCATCCTTAGACAAAACATTATAATCAGAACCTGTGAATAGTTTATGTTAAGCATACTGCTTATTAATTCTCAGCATTACTTTCTAACAGACCAGCTTATGTCCCAGTTTTAGTGTTTTAGGTGCCTCAGAAACATTTTCAGATTTCATTCTATTAAGTGTTCAATTCCTAAGTACCAACCAGGGTTTTATGTTGGACCTGTTCATTTTCATAATTCTGTGGAACAATATTCAAACACTTTTTAACACTTCTGTCTTTACTTTCTCACATTTTGTAAACTCCAAAACACAGTATTGCAATGTGAAGAAACCTCTAATAAACTAATAAACACACTGTAACTATCTGATAATGCTTGATTTATTTATTCAAAGATTTTGGTGCTTTCATTCGTTCTTTGCTCAAGACTTCTTTAGAAATTTTCCTTGAACTTATAACATAAATGCATACTTTCTACCACTACTAACTTAGAAAACTACATAGTGCCAAGAGTGACAAAACAGCAGAGGTATGTGACCCAGGAGTACAGTATAGAGGTAGCATAGAGACTTTAATGGGCACACCCCTGCACTTGTAGGATGGCAGATCCAGCTGAAGTCTGTGCACACATCATGTGGTATCTCTATGCTGATGTCATTAACCGCAAAGTTCACTGAAAGTCTTGGTGATGCCAACTAATGTTGCCACCTTTTAAGATGCCCAAAGTGATACTTTTGTACAGAAAAATTGCATTTTTCAGGACAAACTACGCCCAGAACCAGTACAGAAGACCAGGCATCACTTTTTTTGCCAAAATAAAGCTCATGTTTTGTAGAATTTGAGTTGTATGTATTGTTTTGTACCATACTAAGGTGTTTCAGATAAAGAATATTGGCTTTATACAGCAATAAGAGAAAGGTTAGAAAATACTTCTTGCCCTTAAATCACAGAATGCTTGCTAAATTTCATGACCCCCCCAAACACACAGGACGCAACTGCCCACAAATGGACTGCCTGCTTAAAAAGGGATAGGTGATTACCCTAATGTCAACACAGCAAAATTTAGCTTTAAAGGGATTTTACTATAAAACAGATCACTGCATGTATAGTGATGGGGTAAAAAGCTGGTGCCACATTCCATGGTACAAAAGGTAAGTGAGAAATATGACCAATGCACTTTAACTATTCCATCTGAACAATACTACAACCTTCTAGTGATCTATTTTTTCTTCATAAAGAAATCTACTAAGCTTATAGTGTTATAAAATTCCGGCTAGTGTATTCCATGATGCCACCTACTCTCTGGATGAAAAAATACCTGCTCAAACCACCACTGTATCACTAGAAGTGAAGACAGAATGAAAGGCCATTATTGTATATATTCCTTAATCTGACGAAACATCCTTTGTCGTACTTTTTTCTACAATGTACAACACAATTGTCCCTCTTTCTATTGTTCCCTCACCTAGCATGTTGATGCCTCCCAAGTTGCTACTGCTCATCTTTAGGCAGGGATGCTCACAAGGGTCCCTATCAGATTATTAAAATTTAAAAACTTTGAACATCATATGGCTGAGATCATATGATTGAAGTTTTGAAACTTCGAATGTTGGAGATCGCCATACAGCACAGAAAGGGAAACTATCTGTAGTGTGATCTCAGAGTTGGTATATTTAATTAGCAGGAGGTGTGGGGGGGTACAAAATTTCGATCACATGGTCGTGGCCGTATGATGTTTGAAGTTTTGAAACTTCAATACTCTGATAAAGACCCACTCACACTCACCACAGTATTCCAGACTTGACCTTACCAGTGTTCCATACCATGGCAGAAGCATCAGCTCCATCCATAATGTGGTCACTAAGGCCATATATACTGTGGGAGCTAACTATGTTTACCTGCAACCAGCCTGAATTATTGAAAGTGACTCCTCTTATCCATAATTTTCATTGTCAGTTAAGCTCCTCTTTTATTACCTTTGTTTGTCATCTAAGCAAAAAGTGCGAACTTCAATATACAAACTCTGTTTTTGTTAATATAAAAAACAGCCCTGTGTGTTTTACAATACTTTGACAGGGTATGTATAGTGACTTTTCAAAGTAACAAAATAGCATAAAATTCTGATTATACCAACTTGTTTTCAAGTATCTCAAAGCCTGGAAATAAGTTCAAGTTTAGGAAGCATGGTTGTTCAGTGGTCTCTGCTCCGTGACTCCAGAAGCTGTGGTTCAGTTATCATGTCTGATGACTACCTATATGAAGTCTACATGTCCTGCCAGTGTCTCAGCAGGTTTTCTCCGTGTCTCCTGGTTTCCTCTCACCTACCAAAAATCACACTGGTTGATTACAGTAAATTGACCATTACTTAAAAATATTATATTTCCCATTGCTCTGGCAAGCTTGGATGTAACTAAAAAGTGTGAAAGATAAATTAACAAATAAGAAAATGACATTTTGTCAACTAAGCAAGTTATAAGGATCTTCCACATGTGATATTGAGCTGATAGATTACCACCACATAACTGTACTGTTTAACAGAAGGAAACATAATGAACTTGCCTGTTAATTTTGGGTCTTTCGGCTTTTCCCGGTTAGGGGTCGCCACAGCGGAACTCCGGTCCGCTAATGATTGGTAGTGGATTTTTACGTACCGGGTTACCAGCCCTGATGCACAACCTTCAACAAAGGCACGCCCCATTCACATATGCCTCCACACAGAAGATGCTCTAGCTGAGAATTGAACGGGACAACGTCACTATGAGGCGACAACGCTACTGCAGCACCACCACCGAACTTGCCTGTTAATACATACTTTAATTTCCCTGGGCTTTCCACATAACAGTAAGCTACAAATTTCATTATGTATTTCAATGACATGAGGACACTCTGAGTGAGACATCCCAGATCAGAAGAGATCTATGACAGGAAAAGTCATATGATTTATCGCACACCATTGTCAAAAGTGTCCAAAAAATGCATAAAGTACTTCAAGGAAGAGAAGTCCAAGTGGGCAATCCAGAAGTAATCCCAGCAATTTGGGAGAATAATTAGACAACAATCTCAGCCACTCATGAGGGTAATCAGTCTGTGACCTCACTGAAGAGGATGGTGATCAGAATCTAACCACAGGTAGTGCAGAATTTCTGAGCATTGCTACTTACACCAGGGAGCTTACTGCAGATTCTTAAGGCTACAAGATGCTAATGAACTTCATCATGCAGCCCTGAGTTTGAGTCCTCAGTCCCTGTTTATTTTATTTGTATTTGCTTTTCGGGGTAGAGCACTGATTACCACAGACTTTCTTCAGACTTATCCTGGGAGTGGTATCTGGTTAATTGACTTGTCAGTGTCACACAGTAAGGCAATGGAAGCGGAGGGAATCAAACCCTGCACCACTTACATCATATGTGACTGTGAGTAATGCACTTAACAACAGAGTGCTCTGAGTCAGCCCTGAAAAGAGGCGTTTGTGTCTCATGGTCTAATGCAGTTAACAAATTATCAAAATATTAAATAAATAAATAAATAAATGGATGTGCTCCAACTGAAGTAATGAACATCGTACTGTACCTGTCACAAAATTTTCTGACACTGTAAACGTCAGCGTTTCACAAACTTAAACTTATTACTTCTCCCTTCCCAATACGTATATTAAAATTCTCAATAAAGAAGGTTTTAATATAATCTCACTAAACTCTACAAAAATTGAATTAGTAGTCAATACTAAATTATTAGGAGTCATAATATATGAACACCTAAGGTTCGACCTGCACGTTCAATCAAATATCAACAAAACATACAAAAAACTAGGACTACTATACAGGTATAACAGTTATCTCTCCTTACCAACTAAACAAGCTCTCGCCCTCACCTACTTACTACCATCTTTAACCTATCATGCACTATTGTTAATTAACTTACAGTCTTCCCTGAAACTAAAACTAGAGTTTAGCTACAACAAGATTGCCAAATCTGCTACAGGCAGTCGCCACTCCTCCCATCACTGCATAGCCCTACGGAAACTACAATGGCTAGAATTCCCTCATTACCTATTACTCATACAACTAACCACCTCACATAAACTTATCCATAAACCATTAGACTGCCCTGCTAGCAGTTCCTTACTTGCCCCCTACTCCCCTCTTAGGCCTCTATAATCAGAACACCAACACTTACTTCAAATTCATAAACCAAACCTATCTGCAGGAAACCTCCTACACTCCTGTATCATTGCCAGATTATGGAATAAGCCCTCCTCTATACACAGAGAACAACATCCCTCTAACTTCAGAGCTATCATCTCCTTTCTAACTGCATATGTAACTGCACTAATGCACCTCCTATCACCCGTGAAGCCATTACTTGACTCTCTCTCTATCAGTCTCAGCCTTGCTTCTATGTTTTCTAGTTAATCTAACTCCCCTGTATTGTGCCTACACTATCTAGCCTCTCTAACCACTCTATCTCTTGCACTATATCTGTAATAGAAAATGCCTAAAATTAGCTGTCTCTGCACTCTTATTGACTGCGATTATATTAATTTGTTTCCCTCCTGCTATTAACCTTAACCTCTTTGTCACTGTGAATTGCCATTGATAGTCTGTATTCATTCTGCTCTCATCTGTATATTATCCTCAATTTTACTACTAGAGGCACAAATTCTGTGCCATTTGTCTACCTGATTCTGGTGGATTTTACCCATTTTTAATTTGCTCCTGTGGATTAATTCTATTTTTTTGCTGATTATGTCATGATACTTTCTAAACATGCATTTATTTGCTCATTTTAATCTGATCCTGTGGATACTCTGGATTTTTTTTCTTTGCTTTTTTGCTGATTATAATACTTTCTAAACATATTTTTATACTGTTATTTTGTCCTGGAGCTTTTCTCCCCACTCCTTCACTGAAAATGGGCTCTTTATGGCCCACTGGACTTCTGTGGTAAACAAATATCAGTAACTAAATAAAAATAAAATAAAATAATAAACTGACCTACATATATGACAACGCCCTGGCTTTTACGGGCCCTCTGAGTCATGGTATCCTGCAGTTTTTTAAAAGTGTTTTGCAGCCTTACTATCTTGCTAATTCTGGTTTCTCAACTTAAATTCTCTTTAACTTTAACTAATCAGTTTGCAAACTGTGTGGTCCCCTCTGGGCATACCAATGAGAAGTCCCTTTTAAGGAGGAGACCTGCACAACAGCAAAAAAGAGGACCTAAAAAGTGATGACAGAAAAATAGCAAATAATGTAGTATAGCAAAGCCAGCAGTAAAAATATGTCAATACATTGTTGGTGTTGGGTAACTTCAAGGTACAGTACACCAGCTTCATGAAAACAGAAATATACTAGTTCATAACTTTTGGTGTCAGTCTTATATTAGTCTGTGAAACAATGACAGATATTATGCCAGAGTGGATTTTCTGTTTAACCATATATTCATCAATGCTGCTTTTAATTACTGTGATTAAGATGCTTAACCTAGTTGCAGTTGGTAATTTAGGAAGCTTGAGAAATTACTGGAGAATGGATATGTACTGTTGTTTGTGTTACATTCTAGTTTTAAGCAAGCATTTACTAGAGCTCATGGTGGCTCATCTTGTTTTATATTCTAAGATTATGCTTTCCATAGATTCGGGTCAAATATGGCTTTGTTCGTGAAACACAATTCCCTTCAAAAATGTTTATGGGCTACACAGGAGACAGATAGTTCCTGTAGTCCGCCAGAGTAGTCCATGATTTCTAGACCCTCTATCCTCTTTATTAAGAATCTCTAATTATTTTTTTAGTCATCATGCAGCTTGCATTAAGGCTGCAGGATTCAGCTCTCCATTCTGTTATAGGCCTGATCACTGAGGTACAAAAGGACCAATCATTTTCTAAGATTTACTCATCATATTTTCGAGTATTAACTGTGTTAGTCAACAATGCTTTCATTAATTCATGACTTCCACTGCACCCAAAGATCAAAGGTTACTGTTTGTAATGATCCCTACATGTTTATACCACTGCCTACCTATAATGCTTCTCCATTAACTCTGTACTTGAAGTAATTAGCTTTCTTCCCATATCTGACAGTATTCAATGGAACCAAAGGACACACTGCTGTTATTCCACCATGTACTGTTAAACAAACTTGGAAGTATTTTTGCGTCATTTGTGGAAGTAATTATATTCACCAGTTTGCAAATGTCAGTTTTGTTCATAAACAAAATTCACTTTCTGTAGTTATATCCACAAAGGACAGAAAAAATAGAGTGGCCCCAATACTGTTCTTAATATGTTTCAAAATAGAGCATGTGTTTTTTTTTTGTTTTTGTTTTTTGCAATGAATCACATAACTGCTTAGTACTAACTTCCATTCTTTCTCATATTTTTGTTTTAATATTCTAGTTAGTTATTATCTTTCATTCTCTTAAGGACTTTATACAGATTCAATGAAGCCGCATATACCACGGGACTGATTAATCCTATACCCTCCTCCTCTATCCCAACATATAAAGTGCCTCTTTTAACAGGGTTAAGCCTGGAACCACATATAAATGAAAATGCAATAATACACATCTCTTTTTCATATTCTGAAGGTAACCCAAATACACTAGCTAGGTATGCCATTTTGCCAATAATATTGAATTTATTAAACAAACCTTTTTCTTACATGCTAACCTAAATGTTCTCCAAAACATACACAAGCTTCTCATTTTCTCGATCATCTTCCATTGTAAACTTCTTATTTCTTGTTTTCCAAAGTGTACTCTCAAAACTATTATCTCTTCCATATTAAATACAATTTCTCATATCTTCCTATTATACCCCAGACCTTTACTTTTTTTTGTGTTTAAATATAAACCTATGGCATTTAAACATTCATTTAAATAGTTCAATACTATTACCATTCCTTTCCCATTTTGGCAAAAAGTATGATGTTGTCTGCATAGGCTAACATAATAAGTAATTACATATTCTCCATAGTAATATAAGCTTTTTTTCATATCTTGATTTATACAAGTTAATATTGCATTCATTACCAGTACAAAAATGAAGCTATTTAATGACACCCTTGCCTTATAACCCTCTTAATATTTACATCCTGACTTAACCACCCATTTACTAAGACCTTTATTTTATTAATGTAACCACTCGATATTTTACTGATGAATTGCTATAACAACCAACACAAAACGACCAGTGAAAAACAGCTCTACTTTCCAAATGCACTTTTAATCAAACAACACACTTCTCTTAGCGCCTCGGTCGTAGCCTTTACAGAGTAAAAACTTTCTTTGTTAAAAAACATCTTATTTATACAATTTCTATTAATCAATTAACAATCAAATTACAACAATTATTCAATTCTCTTCTTAAAGTTAAAAAACATTATATAAAACTTTGCCAATTGCATTCTTTGTTCATACCCTTAGGTATAAGTGTGTCATATTTCATTATTAAAATAGACTCCTTCCGTCTTAATACATATTTTAATAGCTCTACATTACCATATTGTAATGTTACTTGCTCCAGCACTGTTACTTTCATAGTTTTTATTTCACCTTTATGTTCTTTATTAAAGTGTTCAGCTACAGGACTGAGAATTTTATTATTTCTTATGTCTCTCACATGTTCTTTTATTCGTTCTGCTAAGGATCTTTATTTTATTATATGCATACGCAGTAGTACAGAGATTTTTTGCCTTAGTACTAATATTTTAAGAGAACTGCTGTGGTGGTGCTGCGGTAGCGTTGTCGCCTCACAGTAAGACGTTGTCCTGTTCAATTCTCAGCTAGAGCGTCTTCTGTGTGGAGACATGCATGAATGGGCGTACCTTCGTTGAAGGTTGTGCATCAGAGCTGGCAACTCAGCACGTAAAAATCTACTGCCAATCATTAGCGGACCAGAGTTCCGCTGTGGCGACCCCTAACCAGGAAAAGCCGAAAGACACACACACACACACACACACACACACACACACACACACACACACACACACACACACACACCAATATTGTAAGACTGAAATACTTCCCATAATATTTTGTGTTGTATAGAATCAAAACCCTTGCTTGGGTCACCTATAATTATTTTCATTTGTTCTTTCTTGCATATACAATCATCTACTAATTCTCTAACCATCATTAATAACTTCTGACTTCCTTTCCCTTTGATACTATATATCACTTCCCCTATTATTTTATGAATTTTACCTTCCATTCTTTTCTGTATATTTTTCATAAAATAATTATAGTCTGTATTATTTAATACCACTGGTGTCCAATTCTGTATTTCCTTTCTATCCCCTTTTTTCAATATAAACTTTAAAATACCACTGCATCATTCTTTAAATGTAAATCCTTCTTTTACCCATTCATTCAATACTTCTAAAAAGCATTTTTTAGAGTAACATATCTTTATACATTTGACATTCTATTCCATCAGGTCCTCCTGCCATTCTATATTGACTGAAGCTAATATGCTGTCGGTTTCTTCTAGACATATTTCTACTTCTAGTTCCTTACTATCCTGTTCTGAAAGCATCTCTACCTTCCACTGTTTCTTTCTTTCTTTTTTCTTTAAACATTTTTATATACTCTACCACTATTTCCATTACTTTTTCTTGTTTACTCTGCATTTCTCCTGCTACATCTTTCATTTTTCTCATTATACCAATACCCCCTTAGCCATTGTACTTAAATACAGACACATGTCTTCCTATCTTCCTTGCAAAAAAAAAATCTTTGTTCATATAAGAGTTTAATGTTCTCTTAATTCATCTTGTATGTTTCTTTTTCTTTAATAAAATATTATGTATAATTTCTTTCTATGATACAGAATGTCTCATCCCTTAACTTACCATAATCTGTTTGTGTTTCCATACTAAGTGCCATGCTATGTAACATTTCTTACATTTTTCTTTAAATACTATCCACCATTCAGGCCACCTTTTTGCAGTCTCTCATACCAATGTGATCATTCCAAAGCTTCATTCCTATCATTTTTCCTTTTATATCCCCATTTTTTCATTAATTCTCTTTATTCCTTTTCCTATTTTTATATAATCTTCTTTATAATTAATCTCTATCCAAATGGCAACATATCCGAAAACCCTGTTTCTATTATACCGCCTTCTCTTACCTCAGTCCCTGAAGATATCAAGAAATAATCAATTTCTGTTTTATGCTCCCCTTTACTATATGTCTATTTATTGGATCTCCATATACTAAATTTGCCATCTCTAATTACCTCTAACATTTTAGTAATATCCCCACCCTTTTTTCTTTGTTCTGAAATCACAATTAAAATCCCCTACAATTGTAATATTCATGTTTACTGTAATCCACATTTTTTCAAACATATTTTCTCTTTCTTTACTTGCAACATATGCATAAAGCTCAGTAGTCTATACACCTGTTCTTTTCATCTTACAACTAAAATTGTTAATCTACCCATTATAACTGAAGTCACATGTAATATTTTAACTGAATCTTTGCATAAAATACATATACCTGTACAAGTTTCTCTTCCCAAATTCTGTATTACATTACCTCCCAATAATCTTTCTGTCTGTACTCTTGGATCTTCATTTAAAAAATCTATATCTTCTAAAACAATTATATTTGTATAATTCCAAAATACTTAATCTTCTAAGAAAGCCATTCATGCTATTTACATTTATGGCTGCTATTCTACAATTGTCCTTTTCTTTTCTAAGTATTCTTGCTAAATTGTTTTTCCATTCCGTTCATCCTTTCCCTTTCCTTTTTTCTTTTGTGCTGGTTCCTACAAATTTTCTTTTCCTATTTCTCACCCTTTTACCAATCAAGCTTGGTTGTGAGGGAGTGAGGGAGGATTTCTGCTTTAGAACATTTTTGTCTTTAGCCACGACAAACACTGACATTTGTTTAACAATTTATTAACCACAAGTATATCGATAGTGTATTTCATTAAAACAAGACAATTGTGAAAATAGTAACACCATACATTGTATCTTAAGAAATTTTCACCCATTTATGTGTGGAGACTATCTTATAAATTGAACCATTAGATCAGTAACTAAAAGTAACACAACAGGATACCAGGAACAGCGCTGTTTAATGCTTCTAAGCAAGGAAAAAATGGGCAAACACAGACTCTGCTAAGAATATGGCAAATGGTTAGTGGTACAGGGCCTGGGTAGCCCCTATGATGACTGGAGAAAACTTAGTTTTTGAAATGTAGATCAAATATAGCTCCACTGAAGGGAAACAGATGCCTTCTTGAAATCTGTAAAAACAGCTACAGATGTTATGCAAAACATCAGTTGATTTTTGGCTACACTTAATAAGGGCTCTTAAATGAGATGTGTTTGATCATCCCTTAATTAATTCTGCACAGTCCAACATGTGAGGTGCAGAAGCAATGACTGAAGATGCTTGGTTATGATTTTAGCATATCGGACTGCTAATATACTATTATTGATGGGTCCTTACCCAGTTTTGTCGGCTATTGATATCAATGGTATTCATATCAGCCATTTTAGAATTTTTACCGTCTGCATACAATAAAGGGTGCATCTGACCATTTTTGTCTCATTCTGTTCACATGCCTATATTCTGCTTCTACTATCTTTTTTGATTTCCCCTCTTAAAAAAATATATGGGTACTTCAGTGATTAACACATTATCTATTAAAGTTTGGTCAAAGGTATCTTAAACCACATGAACCAGCTGGCTACTCAGGATATTCCATTTCATTCATTCATTCATTATGGATGGCATCTCTTACACTGAACTTTTTTTTTTGTAAAAAATATTTTTACTGAACACATTTCTTTTATACACATAAAAGAAACATGTCCTAATCAAATAATATATACAAAGCATATAAAACAATAACGCAAGTACATTTTTAAAGTACACAAGATGCAATGATGTTTTGAATAGAAAACATTGTCACAGGTGGTCAAAACAAAATAAGAATATTCAATATGGCAAACTCACATAACATACTTTGTTGTTTGTCTTTCGGCTTTTTCTGGTTAGGGGTCGCCACAGCGGAACTCCGGTCCACTAATGACTGGCAGTAGATTTTCATGAATGCCGAAGTGCCAGCTCGACATCCAACCTTCAATGAAGGCGCACCTATTTACGCATGTCTTTCGAACACCACCCAACCACGGGGAGGACATGCAGACTCCAGACAGAAGGCACTCCCCGCACTCCAGCCAAGAATCGAACGGGAGAACCTCTTGCTGTGAGGCAACAATGCTACCGCTACACCACCACAGCAGTAACTCACATAACATACATTTTGCATAAACAGAAGACACTAGGTAGCCATAATAAATATGCAAGTATACAAAAAGATACAACTGGGAGAAGAATTATGGAATATAAACAATATGGAATAAGAGTTTCCAGGTGCCTCTCCAATCATCAAATTTATTCTTAAATGTGTAGGAAATGTTACAGCTATTAAGGGATTTTTGCACAAAGTAGGAGAATTCTGTCAAAGATGTATCATAATGGGAGGTCCATTGTTTAGTAATAATGAATTTTACTAGCAGTGACACTAACAATAATGAAATCATTGTCCCTTTTTGACTTATTCAAGTTGACATTTTATACATCATGTTGCCAAGTCAAACTGCCAGACTATCTCTAATGTTGATTTGGGACAAGAAATTGTGAACATGTCAATACCAAAAGATGTATTAAATATCAGTATTTGGATTTTTACATGCTAAGCAAACTGCAGCAATGCTTGGAAAATAAGCATTATAAACTATCATGAATTGAGTATATAATATTTTCTTAAAGAGAATACCCCAAATAGCCAAATTCCACAGATATAACCTCATACTATTTCACAAGAAAACAAGGTCAGAGTTCTTCCATTAGGAAGAGGAAAAGGGGGGAATCTTTGTAACTGGATTTAATAAAGAATATACACAACACAGGTACTGGTTTATAAGAAGGTAATACCTATTTAAGTTTCATAAAATACTGTTGCCTACCTTGTTAAAACTGCTATAAACAAACATCATATGGCGTGTGGTTAATGATTCTAATAGCAAGTTGCAGTAATGGTAAATTTCTTGACATAATTCAACATTGTGACAAAGAAGTCAGCTTTTATAATTAGCTTAAGATGTGAAAACTCTGTCAATTATTTTGGCTCTATACAAATAATTAGATTAAGAGCAATAGTTTGAATAAATGTATCTATTTCAGAAAACACTACTTCCTTCTCCAAGCTTTGAAAATGCTTGATAAAATTTAATGGTAATTTATTAAGCATAAGGTATGAAACTCAAGTAAATGAAAAATCTAAGCATATTTATATTCTGAAGGTAATGAACATGTCCCCATAACTTGTACCATGCATTATTATACTTAGGCAGAAAAAGAAGTTTAAGAAGTTTAAAAGATTTCGAAATGAGTCAATACTAGTAGAAATCTAGAAATTTAAACCCACCATGATTTTGGAAGCTGATAATTTATGACAGGATATTCTAAAAGATCTGGGAAATCATATGAATTTAAGTAAGTTATTGTAGAGGCTGTTATTTTTTTTAGAAGCGATGACATGAAGAATTTAAAGAGAAATACACTTATGTTTTGTTACATTCTACATCAGCATTTAGCAATGTTACTACTATTATAATCAAGATTATTTGGATTATAACTAATGACTAGTTACTTGAGATAAGTAACAATATGGATGCTGTGAAGAACAGATATATATGGGTAAAATCAACACAAAAGAAATATTTTAATTTCCTAAGCGCTTAATCCATTCTTTGAAAATCGAGAATAGTTCTATAACCGATAAGATATGACGAATGCCACCTTCTGGACACTGGAAATATACACACACACACACACATACACACATATATATATATATATATATATATATATATATATATATATATATAGATATATATACATGGATCTATGTGAGATTATTGAAGTTCTGAAACTTCGAAATTCATATGGCTGAGACCATATGATCAAAGTTTCACAACTTTGAACATTAAAAAAAAAAATAAAGAACCAAAAAAATTCCATTTTTAATGTTTTTGCAGGGAGGCAAGCCCCCCCTGTGCCCCCCCCCATCCCCTGCTAATTAAATATACCAACTCCAAGAAAGCACTACATTATGGAAAAGGGTAAATTTCCTGTTCCACGTGGCACCACAATCTCTATTCAAAACATTCAAAGTTTCAAAACATCGATCATATGGTCCCAACCATATGACTTTCGAAGTTCTGAAACTTTGATAATCTGATGGGGATCCATATATATATATATATATATATATATATATATATATATATATATATATATATACATACTAGGGGTATCCAAATAGTTTATAAGGGTTTCTAGGTTAGGAAGACATGGTTCATTTATAGAAATGTTATATAGTTTCTCTAACATAGATGTGAAAACTTGTGACAAGAAATATAAATGGAAGGTTTCTAAACCTGAACTACAAATGCTAAGTATTTAGAGGGCGTTTGCTTCCATTCAGAAAATTTGCAATAGGGATGTCGTCTGTTCAAATTAATTGAAAAGAGTGATCAAAAGATAAGTCAAACTATCTTCAGAGCAGACCTTCAGACCAGGGAGAAGTTATTTTTAATGATAGGACCACAATGTGTATAAAATGTGCTTCTAATGTTCTTATCTTATATAAAAGATTCATTGCTAAATAAGAACTGGCAATAAAATAACTCATAAGTTATGATGTTAAAGAGGGACAACGAAAGTCTGCATGAAAAGTCTGAGTAGATGTATGGCTTTAAGTATGTCTTCACTTCTAAGAAGCTACTTAGCCGTTTGTTAATAAAATCAAGAACATCATAGCTGAGAATAAAGGCATTAAGGGTCAAATTCCAAGCCTTCAGAGATGACATGTCAAGTTATGTCAAGTCCATAGGAAGTTTTAACTGTGAGTGGTCTGAAAACAATGTACTAAGTGCAGAACAACTGAGTAATGTTAAAGAAAGGTGGTTGGAAAGCTGGAAAAAAATGTATTTTACCAAAACTTATATAATTTGGAATAAAAACAAAAGCAGAAATCATCTGGGTGGAGGTAAAGAAAGGAATATGTTACGTTAAATACTTCCAACATTTCCAGAATAACTGATGTGTATTTGTGTTCTTGTACTTCACACTGGCTTTTCTGTTTTTGTGATGATATATTAACCAAGTTCCAGTTCCTGGCAATAATTAAGTAGGGATTTACAAAGCTGTTTAGGAGGAAAAAAATGGATCCAAGAAAGATAATTTCTCCAGAGCAGGAAATATGAAGACATACAAAAAGAGCATGTTATTCAGCTCACATTGTGGTAGTGATTAACAGGGTTAGATTATTCACTGACCATTTAATAAGAATGGCATTGGTCATCTATTTTCATGTACACCACCAGCTACAGTTATGCATATCCTTGTCTTATGAGCACTGCTGTCTAAGTGTCCATTTCTCTTGTTAACACATTTGCATTAGATTTATACCGCAAATGAAGAAAAGATTTTGTTTTACGGGGAACCTGGGCATATTTAAGATTCCATGTAAGAAATAAATCTTAGCCACGACTTTTAGCAGATATTTAAATAAAAGGAATCTTGAAATACAGTAAAAGAACAGTGTAAATGCAAAATTACTTCAGTGTTTTTCTTATCAATATACTGTAAAAAGAAATGCTTGTGGAGTCTGTACAGATCTGTACACCAAAAAACAGATATCTGATGTAAGTCAACATTTACCACAAAGTACGTATAGTTTAAACACAGCAAATCCAAACAAAGGTCCATTGTTTCAATATTAATACCATGCCAAATATAATGTTTGTCATCTACAAAGTGACGAAAATGAGCTAGATGCTTTCTTTATAGGACAGACATTTAAAACGTGCACCTTTCTAGTTACAGAAAAGCTGAGAAGTGATAGAGAGGGGATGACACTTAACTTTCTAGGAATGTTATGATAGGACACTTTTTTTTAAAATTAAAGCAAAGATCCCTGCCAATGTGAAAAAGAGGATTCAGATTCTTTTCAGGGAAAACCTTTTAATGACTCCCACAACTATGTTCAGTAGTCTTTATACAGACATCATGATTTGGTACTATAATGAGCAGAACAGACATCCCATAATAATCAGACTACATAAGTCTTTTGATGTGCAGTGCATCCTGCTCATAACCAAACAAGGTAAGAAGTATATACCCATATATGGTCATGTACCCTATGTCAGTATCCCCAAATTCATTGAATAATATGGCAGTAAACAACATGAACTGTTTATCTATTGAAGCAGTTTATGAAACAAAGAAGAAAAATTGTTTAACAGTGACAACAGAGCTCTGTGAGTGCAAATGCATCCACAGAAAAATTGTGTACAAATACAGTTTATATGCAGTGGTACAGTCTAAGGAAAAGTAGCAAAACTGTTTCTAAATGTATGGCTCAACAAATTTAATTCCATAAAATGGTTTAAAGTAAGTAATCCCAACAGACTACAGTTAAAAATATTACTGCTTTATTAGGTTTGACATTGTGAAGCACATGGTTTAAATTATAACAAAGCATCATAAAAACATGTTAGATGTAACTCCTCCAGATCAAGATACTGGATTTTGCAACGTTTCCTCTACTTCCTTCTGTTGGTCTACTTTAGTCATAAAATGGATGTTCCATCACATTATATTTTAAACTGTATGGTATTACACAGCTAAGATAATAAGGAGGTTTTCAAAATAACATTCTGAAGCACAAACTAAGGATGTAACTCACCTGACGTGGTAGTCTGTTGCCGGCCTCAAGTCCTTCAAAGAGCATTTAAATTCTTCTCCACTACAAAATAACAATGCTTTCAGTAAACTAATATAGCAGACATTCTGCTTAATTTTTTCATTATAACTAGGTATTTATTAAACATAAGTAAATAATCTAGCAAATATTAAATTCAATATTAAGTAATGCAATTAGGAAAAATAGTAGTGACTGCAATGCCTTTCTTAATCAAATACATGCAGAAAGGTACAAAATAATGACATAAGGAAAGACAGACAAAAAAAGAAAGAATGAAAGAAAGAAAGAAATAAAGAAGAAAAACATACAAGGAGGTATTCAAAGGATGGGACAGAGGCATAGAAAAAGGTGTTATAAATGCTGGTAAACTGAACAAGATTGCAACTATCGACAATCCACACACACACACACACACACACACACACACACACACACACACACACACACACACACACACACACACACACACAGACACACACACACACGCACACACACTCACACAGACACACACACACACACACACACGCACACACACGCATACACACGCACACACACACACACACACACACACACAGACACACACAGACACACACACACGCACACACACGCACGCACACACACGCACACACACACACACGCACACACACACACACACACACACACACACACACACATAGAAAGTGTGCGAAATCCGATGGGTTGATAAAGATCAACTTGGCATAGTGACTAAGCTCACCTGACAGACACAGGGTACATGGTTTGATTCGCACCTTTGAGGGAAATTGGCTAGGCTTAATATGGCTCACAAAGGCAACTAGCCTAGTACATATCTATGAACCTATGTAGCTTTGGATACAGTGCACATCCTCATGTAGGGGAACAGAGTGTCCTGTGATTTTAAGTGTGTTTTCCACATTCTATGGCATTCTGAGGAGAGTGGCATCAATGTGGTGTGTGTGTGTGTGTGTGTGTGTGTGTGTGTGTGTGTGTGTGTGTGTGTGTGTGTGTGTGTGTGTGTGTGTGTGTGTTCATAGGTTGGTACTAGGCTATCTGCCCTAGGGCCTATACAAGCCTAGCCATAACAATTCCCTGGATATTTCTTCCCACAATATTTACTTCTCTGGATCCCTGTCTAGCAGGGCGACTGACATGATCCCCGGGGTGAATTTCCTATCTCCCATCAAATCATCAAGGTTCCTTTTGAAGAGGGCCAAGGAGGCGCTCTGCTTGACATGTATGGGCAGTCTATTCCAGAGTATAGGGAATCTCTGGGTCAGGAACCTATCCCTCCAGCATGTTTTGTTCATTGTGATGACAAGGTTTAGATCCCTGGAGCATGTGGCTCTGAGGGATTGGGATTTCTTTAAGTGGAGCATGTCCAACAGCTCAGGGTTTGACATGGCCGTGTATGTTAAGCAGAGATTGCCGCTGAGCAGACGATATGCCAAAGAGTACAGCTGGAGTTTTTTTTAGATGGTCAGCATATGGCATCTGCTTTAGGCCTGTGATTCTTTTAGTGAGGTATTTCTGTGGCCTTTCCAGCTGTTGCAGATGTCTTGTGAGGTACATACCAAACAGGGCATTATACTCTATAATGGGTCTAATGAGGGATGAGTACAGTGGGACAATGACCTCCTTTTTTCTGGATGAAAAGCCCTTAGTGATGAGGTGTGCCACATAGAAGGATTTCCTGACTGTTGTGGCAATGTGGTTATCGAAATTGAGACCACTGTCCACCTGTGTCCCTTTCGATGTTTAGTGTACTGCCACCTATGTGGTAATTAATGGGTACCTGTTTTTTTCCAAAGGGGATAACTATATATTTCTTGGCATTAAGCTTGAGCCCATGGCTCTGGCACCAGACATCTATTTCTGTAAGGCCCTTATGTAGAATATCCACATCATTTGGGGATTCAATAATGGCTCCCAGTTTGCAGTCATCTGCGAACTTTGTTAGCCAGAGTCCCTTAGTGTTGGCCTGTACTTCAGAGAAGTAGATGCCAAACAAGAGCGGTCCCAGGACTGAACCCTGAGGTACTCTACTTGTCATTTGTCTGCAGCTGGATTTGGAGTTGGCTATTTTTACAGTCTGGGTTCTGTCAGTAAGCCAGTTGGCAACCCATCAAGTGACGTAGGGATTTATGCCCAGCTTAGTACGTTTATCTATGATTCCAGAATGGGGGATGGTGTCGAAGGCCTTGGCGAGGTCCAGATAGGCTGTGTGGACCACCTTACCCTTGTCCACAGCTCTGCAGACTGATCCGAAGAAGTCAATCAGGTTCAGGAGACAAGATCGGCCCTTCACAAACCCAAACTGTGTGGGGTCCAGTGTTTGGAGGTTGCCAATGTCTTTGTTTATAAGTTCCACGATAATGCATTCCATGCCCTTGCAGATCAGGCTGGTCAGACTGATGGGACAGTAGTTCCCGGGATCCAAGGTGGATCCCCCCTTGTGGAGTGGGATAACTGTAGCTGTGTGCCACTCAGTGGGCACTAAGCCTGAGTTGAGGCTATGATTAAACCTGACACTTAGGTGAGGTGCCAGTTCATTTTGTAGTTCATGTAGTACACAGCCTGGGATGTCATCTGGTCCCATGGATGCTGTATTCTTAGCTTTGGAGAGTGCAGTTTCTACCTGTGTGGCCGTGATTACTGGAATTTGGCAATCTTTTGGTATTGAGATGGGCCCTTTAGGGGGTGAGAGGGGGGTGAAGTTGGCACTAAATCTATCTGCCAGGTTATTGGCAATATCCTTGGGATCAGTATATTTAATGCCATTCTGTTGAAGCTCAGAGCAGATCTGAGCATTGTCATTTAGATTACTGACATAACTATAGAATGCCTTGTGGTTGTCTTTGGAATATTTGGCAATTTTATTTTCGTAACTAGCTTTGGGGGATTTTATGAGGGATCTCAGCTTCTTACTGAGACTGGTGAGGGATTTTTTTTGTATCCTGGGATTTTCCTCTTTTCTGCAACAGTTTCTTCCTTTTGCTGTACAGTTTGTTTATAGCAGGGGACCACCAGATTGGCTTCCTTTTTTTGGAGGAGAGCATATTGGTTCTATTTGGGATGGCACGATTCTTGCACGAGTGGATGTGCTCGTACAGTGCCTTAGTGTAGGATTCTGCAGTCGAACTTTCAGATCCCGTCTGCATGGGTGTCATAAAGTTTGTCACTTCTGACTTCAGTAGCATGAAGTTGGCTTTGGAGAAGTTTTTTAAGGAGGTTTCCTTACTGGGGGGTGGGGGTGGGATGTGGATGTCAAGGGTGATTTGCTTATGGTCAGACCTGACCAATGAGGGGGTGACCACTAGTGTGGAGCATCCATCTCCCATGTTGGTAATGACCAGGTCTAGGATACTGGAGCCCCTGGTGGGACAATGGATTAGTTGATCCAGGGCGTTGGAATTTATGAATTCCAAGAACCGTTGGGAAAAGAAATTGGTACCTGAGTAGTTTTCCCAGTTAATTGCAGGGTAGTTGACATCACCCGGTATTAGGGTGTTTGGTTGTATCTTAATATGTGTGTGTGTGTGTGTGTGTGTGTGTGTGTGTGTGTGTGTGTGTGTGTGTGTATGTGTGTGCTGTTTTGTTTTTTACTGTGTGTTTGATTCACTGAAGGGAAAAGCTGCTGATATGTGTGGCAGTCATTAGTGGCAGCAGGAAGATTTCTCCCTTCTTCGAGTTGGTGTGATTGTGAAGCTGGTCTATTTAAGTTTGGGGGACTATGGAGGATGCAGAGGGCTTCTCTTCAGGAAGAAAACATTTTTTTTGTTTTTGTGTACAAAGTATTTTTTTTTTATTTGTGTTTACTTTAATGTGTAGTTTGACCATAGCCGATCTATTCTCTCTCTCTCTACACATATAGTAGATATATCTATATATATATATCTATATATATATATATATATATATATATATATATATATGTATATGTGTGTGTGTGCATATATATATATATATATATATATATATATATATATATATATATGTATATATATATATATATATATATATATATATATATATCTATACACATATTTGTATGTATGTATATATATATATATATATATATATATATATATATATATATATATATATATATATATATATATATATATATATATATATATATATATACACACACACACACACATATATATATATATATATATATACACATATATATGTGTATATGTATATATATATATATATATATATATATATATATATATATACACATATATATAGACATATATGTATGTGTGTGGGTATATATATATATATATATATATATATATATATATATATATATATATATATATATATATGTATATATATGTAGAGCTAATGCTAAATCCAAAACACAGCACCCATCAGAAACAAAGCCCGACAAAAAAAAAACAGCACATTATATTTTTCAACTGGGCTGCAAGTTTGTTTTTCGTGCAACTGTTGGTGGTGTAATCAATCACTCTGTCCTGAGTAACTATGACTATTCATCTAGTTGATTCTCCCAGTGAGTGGGCCACTAATAAGTCCTTCAAATTTAAGAACCTAACTTCTGAAATGACAATTTTTAATAGGAAAGGTATTTTACTTGCTTTGAATAATAGTGTTCCTAGAACTGACTTTATGAACTGTCAATAACCACTTTTTAAGGGATTAAAATTTTAATACCATATCAAACAAGGGTCTTCAAAATATACAGGCTTCATTTTCCATTTCATGACCCACAGCATTTATCTCACAGTAGCCAACATTTTAGTGGGATGACTGATTATACATAAACATCACAAATAATTTACCTGTAGAAAATGCGATACTTTCCATCTTTCCCTTTGTCTGATAAGGCAACTTCATAGGTACATGTAGTAGGCTGGCCATTAAAGTGTCTGTCCACATTTAAAAGCCCTGATGGTGGGGACCAATGAAGTAAAGCTGATCTTGCCTGGATATCGGAAACCTATGAAACAAAAATAAGAAGTCACTAAAAAAGTAAATGACAGATTTTCCATTTCGACAAGAAAATAACTAAAATGCAACAGTGTGGTGTGATATGATATGATATGATGAGGTTATTAATTATTATACAATGACCCCCCATTAATATTCCAAAATGTGCACGCTGATTGGCCAGCGTGCCCGTTGTAAATCCCACAATATACCAATGGAAAAAGGTCCGGTTGCCCGGTCTTTTTTCGGTTGGTATAAAGTGATAAAAACATTATTTTTTTTAACAAATAAAAAAGAAAAAAAGGAAAAACGGAGAAACAGAGACTTTCTTTTCTTCGTTGCTTCAGTTTCAAAGCACTGATGTACTGGGTATGCATAGGGCGCAAGTCCCATACGCATGCTCAGTAAATTAAAACAAGGAAGCAGTGTACCACAACCAGCGGAAGAACAGTAGTGCGCCGTTATACAAAGACATTATTTAAGAAAAGTATTTTTTTTCTTAAATAATGTCATTGTATAATAGCAATAACCGATTCCATGGTTGTGGTATATTGAAATTTACCCACGGTTGGAGTTATTTAATCACTTGGGCTTCACCCTCGTGATTAAACCACACCAACCGTGGGTAAATCTTCAATATACCACACCACGTCATCGGTTATTGCTTAAATATTGCATAGCATAGATATGTAAGTGTGCACAGAACAGCGTTCAAACTGGTTATGACATTCAGCTTTTTTCTTTTACATTACTAGCCTGATACATTCAATCAGTAAATTGCATATTGCAAAGCCAGAAAATAAACCCTGTAGTTTCTAAAATATACAGGGGGCTACAACAATGTTTCAGTGTGATATTTAAATTAAGACTGCAGTTGCTAAATGAAAATATTTTTTTCTATGTGAAGTTGTATGAATCATGATTACATTTTTAGATTAACCACGCCTTTTTAAATTTTCAGCTCTTCTGAACACATTTCTAAGTTTATTTGTGTAATGTACTTTCCAGATCCATCCATCCATCCATCCACAATTCACTTTCTCATTTTGGCACATGGGGGTCAGAATGTCAGTTCAACAGTGACAATCATGTAGAGCCAAGGTTCACTCCGCCAGGTGGCTAGCTCTGCTGTGACTGTTCCTCTGTACCACACACTCACATGCACACACACGTACACAGACACATGTCCAGTTTAGATTGTCAAATCCACCTACTGTATGTCTTGGAATGTGGAAGGCAACCAAAGCACCTGGAGGAAAACCATGCAAATAGAGAGGACATGCAGACTCAGCACAGAAGGCACCCCAGCCAAGAATCGAATCTCTTGCTGCATTTTCCAGATGTAATCTGGAAAATGTGTAAGCCTATAAAAACAGATTTTACTATGTATTTCCTAAACACATTATATTAACTAAACACAACCTTCTCTCTTAGAGGTGACACAGGAACTTTGGTGTGGTTAAACAGGGAGCTTTCATATCACACCTATCTGTAAGGAGGTTGTAGCATCAGATTAACAAAGGTCTACATGAAGAAACCCATGTATATGATCTCACCTTAAAACTACACTAATCTCTCAGGTACTGCCATATTTAGGTATAATTAGTACCCTTCCATAAACTGAAACTTACAAATAAAACAAAAAGCTCAGCAGATCCACTGACATTAATAAATGTCAAATAGAGCCATAAAATATGCATTACCTCGTCACCCAGTAAAAATATCCAAAAGCCTTTTAATGAAAATTCAGTAAAAAAGTAACTAGAAACTTGAATGGCAAGGAAGGGAAATAATTTCTTTAATAACTATACTGCATTCTCAGAAAAGGCATAGCTAAGATGGAGCAAAGGTGGCAGCTGGTGCAAGCACATGATATCAGGGGCCTGATCTTCATTATCAGTCTTCCATTTCAGAATGCCAGGAATGGATTTGTGGAAGCATGTTACTGTTCCATGTGTGGAATACTGCTAATACATTTCTTCATCAGGGCTGAAGCGTTCACTGCTCTGTTGGCTGAAGCAAGCTGCTTGTTACTTGGTGTAGCAAGCTGCTTGTTACTTGGTGTAGCAAGCTGATTGTTACTTGTAGCAGTTTTTCTTTCTTTCATTTCCGTTTTTTTTTTTTTTTTTTTTACCTCAAGTCAGGGAATGGCTCTGGACACAAGAAGGGCCAGCTACACTTCTGACTCTCTGATACTACCACGTTTAGATACAATCAGTACCACTCCAAAGGCAGAAACTTGAATGATGTAGTAACCTTTACTGTGAATATATTTTAACTTGAAAAGCAAAAATTCCATGCAGCCACATTAATAATTGCGCTGTGCTTTCAGTTGTTGCCATGCTCAGAAAAGTACAGTTGTGTACCTACCATAAATGTAGATGTTTGAGTGTATTTACTGTTGCAATCATTACAATTGGGTTATCCTGCTGGCAGGCTACCCGCAGTCGGCCTGAATTCCAAAGTCTAGGTCTGGCGTCGGTTGCTGTCGCCTCCTCCCTGACGTCAGTGCACCAGGGGTATAAAAGATGTAGCCGACGCCATTTTCTTCAGTTTTTCTTGCCCCAGATGTCAGGTGCCCCTAAAATGGTAGGCTAAATTATGCCAATAAGCATGCATACACAAAAAACAATTTTTCCTTCATCTACAAGCAAATACACCACATAGGTTGTATAGAATGGAGAAGTACGGGTAAGTCCCAGCAAAGGAAAAGGGGGATGGTGGGAGTGTAACCTGGACTGCAACAGTGAATACACTCGAACATCTACATTTATGGTAGGTACACAACTGTACTATGTTCATCATGTTTCACTGTTGCAGTCATTACAATTGGGTTAAATCCCAAAGCTAAGGTTGGGAGGCTGGTGCTAAATAGGATTAGGAGAGGCTATCAGGCCCTGCAGAACTGCAGTGGCAAATCCTGCCCCGGATTTAGAGTAGAGAGGTAAGTGATAGTGCTTTGTAAAGGTATACACTGAACTCCAAGTTGCAGCCTCTAAGATGTCTTTGGTTGGTACTCCTCTAAGGAAGGCTGCTGAAGTGGCTTCTGCTCTGGTTGAATGTGTCCTAATGCCCTTAGGCACTGATTTGCCATGCTGTGAATAGCAGAAACGAATGCAGTGGCCTATCCACTTTGAAATAGTCTCCTTTGAGATAGGCTTTCCTTGTGATTGATCCTGCAGCATATGCCACTAGAAGTTGTTCAGTCTTTCTGAAAGCTTTGATTCTGTCCAAGTAGAAGTGTAGCTGCCTGTGAACGTCCAAGGAATGCAGAATTCTCTCACCCTTATTCTGTGGGTTTGGATAAATGGTAGGCAAATTAATTGTTTGGTTAAGGGCCACACTGGATACTACCTTAGACATAAATGTAGGGTTTGTCCGCAGAGAAACCCTGTCAGGATGGAAAATGATAAAAGGTTCCACAGCCATGAGTGCCTGTAACTCTGAGACTCATCTAGCAGAGGTTACTGCTAGGAGCAGAGCTGTTTTCCAGGATAAGAATTTTATATCAGCTGCAGAGGCTGGTTCAAATGGAGGCAGTGTGAGTTTTTCCAAGACATAGTTGAGGTCCCATGCAGGTATTGGTGCTCTCCTTGGAGGTCTTATGTTTTTGGCCCTCTGAGGTACTGCCTTAGTAATGGATGAGAAAAAATAGGTGGTTCTGTATTGTAATGAGCTGAAATGGCAGAGGCATGAATTTTAATAGATGAAAAGGAAAGGCCTTTATCAAGCATCTCAGTTAAGTATTGCAAAACCTGAGGAATATTTGGAACAATCGTGTCAAAACCTTGTGCCTGGTTCCAAGCACAGAATCTCTTCCATTTTTCTGCATAAGCTTTTCTGGTGCTAGGCCTCCTGGCCTCCAAAATAACATCCATCACTGCTTTAGAGAGAGGTGTGCCTTGACTGGCTACTTATCCGCCATGCTGCCAGGTTTAAGGTCCTGAGTTGGCTGTGCAGTATCTGACTGTCTTGTTGGGTCAATAAGTGAGGAATTTGAGGTAATGTCCAAGCTGGGCATTGAGACAAACTCTTTAGGATTGGGTACCAGTGCTGGTGGGGCCAGTCTGGGGCAATCAGTATAATTTTTGGTTTCTCTTGTCTGACCTTGAGGAGTACCTTGGGGAGGAAAGGCATATACTGTTAGGGTTTTCCAGCTGAATGATAGAGCATCCACTTTCCATGCTTGCTTGTGATAAATCCTTGTGCAGAATCTCTGTAGTTGGCAGTTGTGAGGGGAGGCAAATAGGTCTATGTCCAAGCATCCCCAGTTCCTTGTTATCATGCTGAAGACTTGTTGATCCAAATTTCCACTCATGGGGATCCATTAGGTTTCTGCTTAGTTCGTCTGCCAGAGTATTTGTCCTTCCTGGCAGGAATTGTGCTTGCAGATGTACTTGGTAAGTCAATGCTGTGTCCCACAAGTTCATGGCTAGCTTGCAGAGGGGTAGAAATGTGTGCCTCCCTGCTTGTTTATGTACCACATGACTGTAGTATTGTCTGTCCTTATCAGTAGTTGTCCTGGATGAAGTAGATCCTTGAAGGCTGTCAGGGTGTTCTGAACAGCTAGCATCTCTTTTTGATTGATATGTAGATGCATTTGACTTGCGGACCATGTGCCCTGAATACATCTTCCTGCCATATGGGCCCCCCAGGCATAATCTGATGCATCTGTTGTCAATGTCTGCCTGGCTGTGGGTAAGGTGAATGGCTGTACCGTGTTGTGGTGACAGGCTTTTGCCCACCATCGAAACTCCTGTTGCAGGCAGGGAATGAGTGTAATTATTGTTTCCAGGCTGTGGCAATGTTGAGTCCAAACACTTTTTAGATACCATTGAAGTTTCCTCATATGCAGTCTTGCATATGGAATTAGCAGAATGCAGGATGCCATGAAGTCCAAAGCCTGCAGAATTTTTCTTGCAGATAACTGGGTCTTTGTTGACAACATTTTGAAATAAGTAGTCAGTTGTCTGTGTTTGTCTGGTGTGAGATAAGCCATCTGGGGAGTTGTATTTAAGCTTGCACCCAGGAATATTATCTCTTGAGAGGGTACGAGTTTTGATTTCTTTTCGTTTACTGTGTATCCTAGACCTGTTAGTAATCTTTTTACAAATGCCAGATGCTGCAGTAGAATGTCCTTGTTCTCTGCATGAATAAGGCAGTCGTCCAAGTAAGGATATATTTGTATTCCTCTTTGTCTGCAAAATGCAATCACTGGTGCCAGGCATTTTGTGAAGACCCTGGGCGCAGTAGATAAGCCAAAGGGCAGTGCAGAGAATTGGTAGTGCATTGAGCCAGCTATAAATCTGAGGTATCTTCTGCATGATTGTCTGATTGGGACATGCAGGTATGCCTCTTTTAGGTCTAAAGTCACAAGCCAAGCCCTCTTTCCCAGCATGGGCAGAAGCTGCTGCAGAGTTAACATTTTGAATTTTGGAATATCCAGGAATATGTTTAGGATAGACAGGTCCAGTATTGGTCTCCAGGCTTTGTCCTTTCTGGGCACCAAGAATAGCCTTGAGAAGAATCCTAGCCCCTGCTCTTGCTGTGGTACTAGCTGAATTGCTCTCATGTCCATGAGGGATGAAACTTGTTTTTGTGCCTCTGCCCATTGATTGCGTTGCAGGTCTGGCATACCGTTTGGCCTTGGCAGGGTGTGAAAGTGGAACCTGTAGCCTTGTGATACGATATTTAGGACCCATTTGTCCTGGGTGATCATGTGCCAATTTTGTGAAAAAAGTGCTAGTTTTCCCCCCAAAGGGGCTGCCAGAAGATAAGTGCTTGGTGCTGGCAGGGGAAAGTCATTGAGAGTGTTTCCTGTATGGCTGTGATTTCTCCTCTCTGCTTTTGGAGGTAGAAGCACCCCATTGTTTAGGCCTGTATGAGCCTTGGGGCTGTGATCTGCCTCTGGGGCATCTGTATCTGCCTCTCTGTGGCCTGCCTGACACTGGAAAGGACCAATTCTTTGTAGGCCAGTTCCTGCTAAATCTGAGAGGCTGTACCTGCAAGAAATCCTTGACTGTTTGCATAGATTTAGCTTTGTCCTCCATTTTCTTTAACACCAAACAAAGTATGCTGTAAAGGAGCATCTAATAGTTTTGCTTTAACATGATCAGGCAGATTCTGTTCTTTTAACCAAGCATGCCTCCTAATGACAGAACCTGTAACAGCGGCCTGCAGAGGCCTCTAGAGAATCAAAACCACATTGCAAAGTATGCTTTCCCACTTATTCAGCTGCATGCAATAAATCCTGCATTTCTTTGTTTTCTGCACATTCTGAATTTGTCAACATTTTTTGTTTAAGCAGTGACATAAGATATTGCTGATATTTAAGCATATGAAATTGGCAATTTAAAGCTCTTACAGCCAAGGTAGCAGAAGTATAAATATTTTTCCCCCATCTGTCCAGGGCCCTAGAATCCCTATCAGAGGGGACAGGGTTTTTTGCAGTGGAAGCTTTGACCCCTTTGGGACCCTGAGATATAGATTCTGGGTCAGCAGCGGGGTTTTTATATAGGAATTTATGAGAATCTGGGACCCTGTAGTATCTGTCTGGCTTAGCAGGTGCAGGGGGTAGAGAGTCAGGGGACAGGCCTACTCTGAAAATACATCATCTGCTATGTCTAGAACAGGTGGAAAAGCAAGGGGTCTGTGCTGAGGAAGTAGCAGAAAGTCCCTGAGCCTTTTCTTAGATTCAGAATAATCTTGGCTTTCCCAGTGGAAATGCTTCCTCATGGTATGCAGGGTTTCCTCAAAAGAATAATCCTCAGGAGGAGAGGCTGAAGGAATGGATTCTTCAGCATCAGAATCCTCATAGGGAAGCATGGAGTAATCCTGTTCAGAAGAGGAATCAGAGGAAATAGAAACCTGATCAGAAGAATCATACTCTGTCTCTTGCCTAGGCCTCTTATCAGGAGGGGGATGGGGGCCCCTGATCAAAGTAATTAGGTCTTCGGCCATTTTGAGCATCTGTTGTTTAGGCATGTAAGTCTGAGCAGGAGAATGCTGTACTTGTTTTTTTGTCTTTAGAGTTGCTTTAGTCTTTGTCTTTGAAGCTGAAGATGGCTTAATATATAGTTGTGTAGGTCTGAAGACACCCTCAGAAGCCGATGCCTGCTCAGTGGCTCCGGACCCATCTGAGGGAATGATTTCCAAGTGTCCAATACCTTGATTATCCAGAGGCCCAGTCGGCTCCACGTGGGAGTTGGACGCAGCCTGTGGCTCTGAGGTAGTGGACGCCAGGGGCTGCAAAAGTACCTCACTGAGAACTGGCAAACCGGCGACTGGCCTAGCAGAGGCCTCGTCATCGGTTTTGGACCTCGGATGCCTATCATTTTCCTTGTCCTTGCGTTTTTTGTAAACTCTGGTTGTCGGCTGGTCTGACGGCATTATATAATTAAATTTTTGGCCAAAGTAATGAAATGCAAAATCGAACCGACGCTTAATAGTGCTTTGGTTAAATCTAGCACAAAACCGACAGCTAGCAACGTTGTGATCAGGGCCTAGGCAAGGAATACAGTAAGAGTGAAAATCCTTATGAGGTATTTGCTTCCCACAAGAAATACAATTGTTAACTTTTTCTGACATCGGTCTGGAGCAAGAAAAAAGTTTCCCCAACGGAGTACTTAGCTTTAATGAAGACTTTGGTTCTGAAATTCAGATTTGAATATCTCAGGAGTCGGCCGACCGGCACTTGTGAACTGCTTTTGCTTCGGGCACCGCGCGGCAAGAAAGACTGAAGAAAATGGCGTCGGCTGCATCTTTTATACCCCAGGCGCACTGATGTCAGGGAAGAGGTGACAGCAACCGACACCGGACCTAGACTTTGGAATTCTGGCCGACTGAGGGTAGCCTGCCAGCAGGATAACCCAAGAGTAATGACTGCAACAGTGAAACATGATGAACATCTAGTATGCACCCCAGGCATATTCCTAAGAATATAATTTAAGGCCAGCTACTATGTACTTCAAGATTACATAATGATGATACCAATGGCCTGGAGGCTGTGAATGCATAAGCAGACAATTTTCTTTCAAGAGGTTACTCGAGGAGTGAAGGCAATGAAATTACTGATGAAGTTTTCTCATGCAGAGATATTACAGCTAAACCTTTCTTTTCAAAGACAGAGACAGCAATAACAGCCTCCTCTACAGCATTTGACAGGTCACCCTGTGTAATTTTAACCTATTCTAGTCATATTGGTTCAATATGTGACACCATCAGGCAAAACTGGCCAATATTAATGACCAATGACACCATAAGAAACACTTTGGTCACTACACCTAAGTTTACGTTTTGGAACAATAAGTCCCTCAATCGTCTCGTTATAAGCATAATAAGCGATCCCTCATTCTGTCTGATCGCACTGGTACTTTTATTTGTAGATCTTATAGTGAATGCAAACATGTTTGGAGTATACGCTTTGTTCAACATCCTGTTTCTGAAAGACATATTTATTTTAATTTTTATGTAGATTATGAAACCTCCAATGTTGTATACCTCGCAAAATGTCAAATCTACATTTGTTTTTATATTGACAAGACTAATCAGCAGTTTAAAGATAGGATCTTGCAACATTTAGGGGACATTCACAATAAAAGGATGACTAATTTATTTAAACATATTTAAGAGGCTGGCCCAGAGCATACTTAGTTTACTGTCCTGGAAAAGGTCCAAAAGAGCATTAGAGTGGGACCTTTCTAATAAGACAGAGTGCGCTGAGTTAAAATGGATAATTTCTTTCCAGGCAGATTCTTTTCCTGAATTGAATGATGCATTATCAGTGAAACCAATCCTAACAGCCTGGGGGTTGAGCCATTAATTTCATTGGACAAATCCCTATTCAATGGGCTGGGTATTCAGCGTACTGTACAGTGGTTACACCTTTATTTTACACAAACTTGTTTGGTTCTTCTAGTCTTATTACCAACCTGATTTCTCTCTTGGATTGGACCTTTTTGACCTATTCTGAGTATGTATGTGCTGATCGATTTCTTTCCTGTATTAGTTGGTTTTTTCATCTCTCTGACCTGTCCTGAGAATGCATGTGCTGCAACCTTGAGTCAAGTGGTTAGATTTTTATGAATGATTTTACTATGAATGGAATAAGTCTTATGACAGTGTATGCCTTACATATGAGTTGCTTGAAGTATTTGGTTGGTCAAGTCATGCTATTTTAAGACTTAGATTTTTTTTTTGTTTTTATGTGTGTTTATTGGTCTGAAGAAGCAGTTGCTTACTGTGAAAGTGCTCACCTTTTTGTTACAATAAATACCGTTGTTTTTAGAGCCGTGGTAGTTGCACTGGGATTTCTATTTTTTATGTGATTTACTTACCGCTTTCATGGTTTGGCTTTCACCTGTACACCAGTCCTTGGTACTTCTAGTTCTGTTATCTCTGTTACTATATTCACTACTTCTAGTGTGTGTTTTTATTTTCTATTTACTGCTATTTTTTTGGCTGCCACCAGAATTAAACTCGGCAAAGACTTACTATGTCTAGGCAGCTCTGATTCTGTATCACAGCTCAAAATAATCATTTCCTTAATTACATCAATTTGCTTACCAAGTATTTCTGACAGACTACTTAGCAGGGAATTTTTAGCATGCTAACGCAGTACACTCCCAAAAATATGTTCTCAATTACTGACTTCTTCCTAATCACACCTCCAGCATTTGCAATCTACCTGAGGAAAAATTCTTTGGAGTGTGCTTGAGGTATAAAAATACCTATGCAAACACTTCAAGCAAAAATCCTAAATCTTTTAGACTTTGTTGCATATTTTTGGCAGCCATAATACAATCAACCATTTTTTTTTTGTGAATTGCTTATCCAGTCTCTCTTCTCAGTCCTTTTTATCATCCTCTGATTGATTCCTATAGTTATCGTACAATATTTATATGCCATACCAATTATCTCTTTTTTAACAGCTGCTTCTGTTCTAGATTCTTCTAAAACTCTACCAGTGCTGGCTTTAACTTAGGATAACCTTATTCCTTTCTCTTTGCCTATACTCCGATATGAATCCTTGATAGGGAATGCAATCTCTAGCCTGCAGTATAAATAAATTCTTGGTCACTTCCTATTCTATTAACTTTACTTCTCTAATTATTTGCTCCCGATACCTTAGTTTCTTTGCGAGTTTACCCCAGTAGATTTCAGCCCCCTCTTGCCTATTCTTTGCACCCCTAATTGCAGTCATCCTAGCATCAGAATCTTTCTCCATTCCTGTGTTGGCTTAGTTCTGGTACTTTATGAATATAATATTCTGTATGGTTACTGTTATTCTCCTTAAGGATCTGCATCCAAAATCCCAGCCTCTCCTTATTTCTTGAGCTCCCCTTGTTTCATCATCATCCATTTCCACTTTGAATTATAACTTTCTGCTTGTGCTGTGTAGGACCCTTAACTGTGTAGCTCTGAAATACTCCTTTAAACTGGGTAATCCAAAACCACCTTGTTCTACTGGAAAGATCAGCTTATCCCACTTGCCTCTTGCCCTCTTCCCTTCCCAGATAAAATCCTTCAACTCTTTATTAACTGCTATCCACAACTTCTCCTCTAGTTGATAAAAATATGTCTGACCTGTGTATAAAACTAAAGGGGCTAAATATATTCTCACTGCTTGTATCTTGCTATCCATATCCATAAAACAGAGCTTCCAATTTCTCAGTTTTCATATTATCTTTTGTTTAGTCTCTCCCCACACCCTAGGATCTTCATTTTATCTTGAACCAACATATATATATATATATATATATATATATATATAGTCATTGCTGAACCAATTTGTATGTAGGTACATAGTTTACAGCTAATGCCTTTGGTTTATCTTCATTAACTTTGTATCCTGAAAAGACATGAAACTTTCTTACAATGTTCCACAACACTAAAATGTCCTTTTCTGACTTTATCAGCTACAAAATAATATCATCCGGAAATAAAGCCAACTTTTCTTATCATACCAATTATATCCTCAAATTTCTGATTCCTTTATTTTTTTTGACAATGGATCAAAATATAAAGCAAATAACGAAGGGAAAAGAGGACACCCCTGCCTGGTTCCTCTGCTCAAAAAGAACTTATCAGAGAGGATCACCCCCATTTTAATTTTCTTCTCCCATCCTTCATACATCCTTCTGAGCAACCTTATTATTTTACAAGGAAATGCAAATGCTTCCGTTGCCCTACTCATAAAATCCCAGCTTACTCTGTTGAATGCTCTCTCTGCATCAAGGCCCACCAACCACAGTATTATTTTCTTACATTCTGCTTCACTCTAGATCATCATTGTTCTATTAATGTTGTCAAATGCTTGCTTCCCCTACACAAAACCACACTGATCCATATCTATCAATTTTGGTATCACCTTTGCCATTCTTTTAGCCATTAAAGACATAAACACTTTATAATCATGGTTTATGAACTGAAATTGTTCTTATATGAAAATGGAATCAAAGGGTCTTTACTATCTCTAGGTATTATAACCACTACAGCTTTCTTCCATTATGTTGGTGCTTCTTCTCCTTTTAAAATACTGTAAAACAAAACCTTCCAGATCTTAATCACTTTCTTCCCTCCTTGCTTCCAAGCTTCCACAGGAATACCATCTATTCCTGGAGACTTTCTTGTAGATTGTGCATTTCTTCAAAAATCTACTTTTTTTTATATTTTCTCTTATAGCCCCCCCCCGTGATACAATCAAATTCGCATCCCCACCTATAAGTAATATTCCCTGCAGAAAGTTGATGTTTCTCTCAAAATTCTCTTAAGCTCCATTGTAGAGGTTTTAGGTGGAATATAAATACATGCTGGCATAATCCTCATCCCTTGCTAGTAGCCCCTTACTACTACAAATCTATTGTGATTAGCTTTTTTCCTCCTCTATCATTATTGGAGCTCCTCTGCCAATTAATATAAGTACTCCCCTTTTCCTTTGTCCAACATATTCTGCTTATTAACCATCCTGAAATTCCTTTTTTATTAAATTCACAAGCTCAGTTTTTTCTAAATATGTCTCCTGTAGCATAGTTATTTGCTCCAGTAAACTGCATTTTTGCATTTCTGCATTTTTAATATAGTTCGCTACTCTTTCTTTGTCTATAGCTGTGAGACCATTCACATTTAAAGATAATATAGAAAGTGTAGTCTTTATGATAAGAAGTTATTATTCCCACCTATTATGTATAACAGCTTTTTAAAACATATCTAGTTTCAGATTTTGTGCTACATGCATACACTAATGTTTGGCATGTTGATCTTTTATGCAGTTTTTCGTCATACCCATTTGAACCTATGTCACATCTCTACAAGACTTTTTGTTTTAATGAAAACTCTCAAACAAAAAAAAAACAAACACACCCCCAGAACACTCTTATAACCTATTAACTTAATACAAATACACAAAAATATGCACATTTTCAAATAATAAAGTTTAACCCTTGTAATAGGAACAATTTTCTCAGATTGACAGCTACACTCACAGGCTTGAAATGACCTATAATGAAAGTTATCCATGCTAAGATGCATCGCACAGCCTGTGCTTCAACTTACACTAAGTGCCATCTGTTTTTGTCTTATCTTTATTTCTCTCCCAGATGTAGAAAACAACTTGAACACTTTCAGAAAAATTGTTTTATAGCCACTGAAAGAAAACTATATTCTGTTTTTATTGCCCTTATCAGCTTGTCCTCAAAGAGGACCAGATACACAGTTACTTTCAGCTACAAGCTTCTCATGTTGCTCAGTGAACATTTATTTGCTAGAGGAAAAGTTTTCATTATATTCAGTGTTCTTTTATTTTGTTTGATCAAGCCAAGGGCCTTAATCCAGTCATTCCCCTATGCAAAAGTAAGAAAAAAGCATAATCATGCTCTTTTCCCAGGCTTTCTAATCTTTTTACATTGCAGTGCCTACATTCCGTAAACTGAACAAGAAGAAATAAGAAGGGAAAAAAGGGAACTTGTTTACTTTACTATCCCTACTGCACACAACATAATTAAAAAGGCTTTACTTTACAGAATCGAGTGTATGTCATATACTTTTAAATATTTTTAAGAACAAAAACTGCTTTACTTACAGTTACCTCTTTCCTTTCTCTTTGCCTCTACGTAACACATTTTCAAGCATTAATGGCATGAAGTAGGGCATATGATTTGGAATCCCCTACAAGTTTAACAAAGTCAAAAAAGCCCATTATTTCCAGGTTTTCTTGTTCCACCATATTTCATATATGTGATTGAAGCTTTGTAATTGCACATTTATTCATTAATTTTAGAGTTGGTTTTCTTCCTGTTGATCTCCATCTCCAAAATCCAGTCTCTGGTTCATTTCCAAGTACTCCTGGCTCTTCTAGTCAAAGCCTGTGATTTTTTCTGTTTCTCAAGCATTTTCCTTTGGAACATTGGAACAGATTTCACTGGCATAGTCTCTCTCTATGAGCTTTATTATCAGAAGAATAAGAAGCAGAATCCTCTTCTGTTTGATAGCTCACTTTTTGTTGGACAAACTTTTGTATTTCCTCCTTAGCATGTTCTGCAACAAAAAATGACCGACTCTCCAGGAAAAATATTCTGAAGATAGCTGGATTCAGCAGCTTGAATCTCACACCTTCTTGTCAACATTCCCTGATTGATTGCTGGAATACATTTACTCTTCTTCTGCCTGGTGTACAGTGAGTAATCATTTTCCATAAACACTTTACTGTCTCCAATTTTTAGTACTTTGCCCTTTTGCTACAATTTTATCAGAATCAACTCTTTCTGCTGGTAGGATTGCATCTTTACTATTAAAGGTCTAGGTTGCTTTCTCTTTGCCAGCTTTTGAGTATACACATGATGTGCCCTTTCAGCTAACGGCTCCTGCTGTGGAATACCAGTCCAGTTGCATATTTGTGTTTTCATAAAATTAATACCATATGTTCCTTCCAGTTTCTCTGGTGCAGTAGAAAATCTCAGTTTTTCCAATGTGCTCTATCCTCTAATTCTATCTTACATTTCTTCTTGAGAAATCTCATACTCAGTCTTTTCTTCATTTCATCCTCTGATTCTTGCAGTTTTATCAGCTCATCTGAATATCTATTTAAAGCTTCTTCAATTTTTTTCCAGCCTTTTGTTATTTGAGTCGATATACTGCATAAGCTCTGAGCACATTTGACTTATTTTTTCCTGTATGTTACTGGAAGTCACGTCTCGCACCAAAGCTGCAGCTTGAACTGCTTTTTGCTGAATAGCCGCAGAATTCTTCTCAGCTAATGTTTTTTTCCTCACCATTTGTGATTGATTTTCTTTCAGGTTCTCTAAATTACTTCTTTACTGCTATTAAGGCAGTGCACTTACTAGCCAGTAACTGAAATTTACTCAAAAAGACAAATTAACCAGCTCACTTTTCTGAGTTCTGTTTTTACATTGGGAGAGCTAAAATTAAACTATCACTCAATGTTTATCCATCTTGGAAGTCCACAGCACTCCTATATTGGAAATAATTTGAGCTAGTCTATTTGATAGTCTATTTGATGGCTATACTTTTTAATGGGGTTTATCAGAAAGGTTGTGTATTTATTGTGAAAGGTTATACAATCTATTTGGGTTACCCACTTCTCTCTATGTATTCATGGTTTGAGAATGACATATAGTGGGCTCGTGAAACTTGGCACATTACTGACTTGAGTTTTCAAATAACTACACTGCTTTTCTCTACGTTTTTACAGTCATAGTCATTTTCTACTGTATGTTAAGAACCTACCTGAGATGGCTTAAGAGCCTATATGCTTGTGATAATTGGATTAGTAATGTTGCATACTAATACATGTCAGTCCTTGTCTGTTGTAATATTCTCTGGTTAGAACCATTTATATTTTTCTATTTTACTTGGCTTAACTGTTAACTATATGGCTTATTTACTACCTTGTCTTCTTTCTCCCTTGTTTACCCAGCTTGGCAAGCTGCCTGTCCTGCATTAGGGTTATGAACCTGTCCTATCTGCTGACCAGGATTCCTTCTAAACAATAGTACCTGCTGCCTTTTCCTTCAATAAGGAATAGAAGCCAAACTCTCCCAGAATTCATCCCCTCAAGAAAGCAATAAAGTATGTTAGCTGCTTTATGTAAAGTATATCTGTCTAAACATTATGGTGTATTTAATAACCCATGAATACATAGAGAGAAGTGGGTACCCCAAATAGATTGTATAACCTTTCACAATAAATACACAACCCACTCACCAGGCTAAACAAGTAGAAGGTTACTGTCAGCTGCCTGTCGGGTGCCAGGATCCGCCACATAACCCACGCACTCAGGTCACTCCACAACAAGTACAAATATGACTCTGTCATTGTCCATGTTGGTGTGAATTACCTGAGACGTACCTCTCTGGACTACATGAAAAGAGACATGGAAGAGCTCTCCGATCTTGTAGCCCAGGCAGGTATGACCCTAGCCCTGAGTAGCATTCTGCCATCACCCAGAATGATACCGCAGTACAAGGACAAAATGATTGACTTCATCAATTGGCTAAGCTTCTGGTGTCATTCTAAGGGGATCCAGTATCTGCTTGGGATGACATGGTCGACAGACCACGATGCTTTGCCACAGATGGCCTGCACCTGTCACCTCTGGGATTCCAGATACTGGCTAAGGATCTTGCTGCCCCCTATAGTGCCTTTTTTAGGCAAGGTTCAAATAACAAATTCACCACCATAACAGGAAAAGGCAAGCAAAAACTGAGGGTAATGCTACTCAATGCTAGAAGTCCAAATCTCAAAATGCACTCACTCGAGGCACTCCTTAAAATGGAGAACATCGATATCTATGCAGTGACTGAGACCTGGTTCAAGGCTCCAGAGAGCACCCCTGCACTACCAGGCTATAACTCATACCACACTTTTCTGTCATGTAACCTGGACCGAAACACCAAAGGCGGAGGTGTGTCCATATTCATTAAAGATATCCGCACCTCCAGGCTAGTTGCTCAACATAATGCATCTGAGGTTATCCAAGTGCAACTAACTATGGGCAAAACTGCAATCCAAATTGTAGCTTGCTACAGATCCCCCACCATGCCCCAGGATTCCCACTCCTCTTTTCTTGATGTACTGGAAAATATTAGGGTTCAACCAAACACCCTAATAATGGGCAACTTCAACTACCCCACCATTAACTGGGAAAACTACTCGTGTACAAATTCCTTAGCTCAATGCTTTCTGGAATTCATAAACTCCAATGCCCAGGATCAACTTATCCACACCCCCACCAGGGGCAACAATATCCTAGACCTAGTCATTACCAACATGAGTGACCGGTGTTCTACACCTGAAGTCAACTCCTCGATGGCCTGATCCGACCATAAGCTAATCACCCTTGATATCGACATCCCACCCCCACCCCCTATTAAGGAAACCACAGTAAACAATTTCTCCAAAGCCAACTTCATGCTTCTTAAGACAGAAGTGGTGAACTTCATGACACCCATGCAGATGGACAATACAGTTACAACTGCTGAATCCTACACAAATGCACTCTATAAGCACTTACACAAGTGCATGGATCATGCTATCTCAAACAGAGCCAAGATGCCATCCTCCAAAAAAAGGAAGCCAATCTGGTGACCCCCTTCCATAAACAAACTGTATAACAGAAGGAAGAAACTGTTGCAAAAGAGAGTAAAATCAAATGAGTGGAAGAGCTCCCTGGTCAGCCTCAGTAAGAAGATGAGATCCCTTATAAGATCCTCCAAAGCTAGCTATGAAAAAAAAATTGCCACTAATTCCAAGGACAACCACAAAGCATTCTATAGCTATGTCAAGAATCTCAATGGTAACACCCAGATCTGCTTTGAGTTACAGCTCAAAGGCAAGAAAATTACAGAACCAACTGATATTGCCAACATCCTGGCAGATAGGTTCAGTGTTAAGTTTACCCCACCTCTCACCCCCTAAAGGGCCCATATCTATACAGGAAGAATGCACAGTCCCAATAATGACAACTACACAGGTAAAAGCTGCACTCTCTAAAGCCAAAAACAGAGCATCCATGGGACCGGACAACATCCCAGGCTGCGTTTTACATGAACTTCAGAAAGAACTAGCTCCCCACTTAAGCACCATGTTCAATAATAGCCTCACATCAGGCTTTGTGCCCACTGTATGGCGCACAGTAACAGTTATCCCACTCCACAAAGGGGGAGCCACCACTGATCCTGGGAACTATCGACCTATTAGCCTGACGAGCCTGGTCTGCAAGGCCATGGAACATATCATCATGGAACTCATAAACAAAGACACTGATAACCTCCAAACTCTGGATCCCACCCAGTTCGAGTTTGTGAAAGGCAGATCATGCCTCCTGAACCTGATCGACTTCTTTGAGACAGTCACCAAAGCCGTAGATGAGGATAAGGTGGTTCACATAGCCTATCTTGACCTCGCCAAGGCTTTCGACACCATCCCCCATTCTGGAATTATAGCTAAACTCACTAAACTAGGTATAAATCCCTAAGTCACAAGATGGGTTGCCAACTGGCTCACTGACAGAACCCACACTGTAAAAGTTGCAGACTCCAAATCTGACCTCAAAGCAGTGACAAGTGGAGTACCACAGGGTTCTGTCCTGGGACCTCTCCTGTTTGGTATCTACTTCTCTGAAGTACAGGCTAACACAGAAGGCCTCTGGCTAATGATGTTTGCAGATGACTGCAAACTAGGAGCCATAGTCAAGTCCCCAAATGATGTGGACATCCTACAGAAGGGCCTCGCTGAGACAGATGTCTGGTGTCAGAGCCATGGCCTCAAGCTCAATGCCAAAAAGTGCAGTGTCATTCCCTTTGGTAAAAACTCTGTACCCATGAACTACCACATAGGCAGCAATCTACTTAACACCGAATGCGTGATAAGAGACCATGGGACCCAGGTGGACAGTAGTCTCTCCTTTTATAGTCATATTGCCACAGTAGTCAGAAAGTCCTTCTATGGCACACCTCATCATAAAAGGGTTCTCATCCAGGAAAAAAGAGGTCATTGTTCCCCTCTACTCGACACTCATTAGACCCATTATAGAGTACAATGCCCCTTTTCGACTGTACCTCACAAGACATCTGCAGCAGCTGGAAAGGCCACAGAAGTACCTCACAAAAAGGATTACTGGCCTCAAACACATGCCCTACACTGACTGCCTCAAAAAACTCCAGCTTTACTCTGCCTAACATAAAAAGCTATGTCAAACCCAGAGCTGTTGGACATGCTACACCTAAATAAATCCTAATCCCTCTGAGCTACACGCTCTAGGGTCCTAAACCTTGTCACCACAATAAACAGGACATGCTGGAGGGATAGCTTCCTGTCCCTGAAACTTCCCATACTCTGGAACAGGCTACCATATATGTCAAGCAATGTTCTTCATTAGCACTCTTCAAGAAAAATCTTGATGAGTGGATGGGAAATAGGAAATACACCCCAGGGATCACTTCTGTGTCTCTGCTCGACAGTGGCACAGGAAAATAACTTTCTTGGGTGGCATAAGCCAGGGAACCTTGTTGGCTAGGCTTACGTAGGCCCTTGTGCCGATAGCCTAGTACCTACCTATGAACCTATGAACCTACCTTTCCAGGATAGCCAGCAGCCATACTCTTTTCTACTTCTTTACCTCCCCCTACCTCCTCTCGCAGCGTTTACTTTGCTTTACTTTTTTCCTCCCCTACTACTAGATTACTTTTAGTACTTTATTGCACTATAGTTTTTACCCTGTACTTACTACCCTTCTTCATTATACATCCTTACCACTCCTTTAACTTTTTTAAACACTCAGGAAACTAGTTTTATCTTATTTATTTCATTGCAAGTAACTAGTTGTACCTACTACTTATTTCTACTCTTCCCTCTTTTTTCACCTCATCTTTCACCCATCGACCACCTTACCTATCGACTACTACTACTACTATATCTCTTATACCCTGCACCACTTACCACCTCCTGCTAGCAGTCAGCATTTCCATCATTTTTTTTTCACAGGCTGGTTTTCCTCCTTGCTGGCCTTGGGTGGGGTGAAGTTGGAAGGGTTAAGATAGTTACCTTGCAGACACAAGAATAACAAAGCAGCAGGGTTTGATTCTCACAGGGGGTATGGGGCAAAAAATGGTCCACAAGGGCAAGTAGCTTAGTGGCCTAACTCTAACCTACTATGAACTTACTCCGCTTTTCCCCTCCGCTTGTTCTCCGCGCTCACCCTCCCTCCCCAAACCCTAACCCCACCCCACCCCCCACCCCCATTACCCCTACCTACTACTACACACTACTACTCTCCTAGCAGTCAATCACACTGCACACCTCATTTGCAAGGTTTTTCCATCTAGCTCACCCAGTCCTCCATCTACCTCATTCACCCCTCACACCCCCCATCTCACACTTCTTCAGCACTATGCCTATTTCCACTACATCTCCATACACTTCCACCCTACTTTTTCTCAATTCTCCTTTCCCTTCTCTCCCTCTCCTTTTCCTTCCCTATGTAACCTCTGAACCACTCCTTCTTCACTCTAAACACACCACCAGCCCTCATCCCAAACATCCACATAAACATAACACAAACATAACATACACAACCAACATCCTCATCCTCTTTCATCATATCATATCACATACCTACTACAACAAGAGCATCAACAAGACCATAAATAATGACTGAATGACTCCCTAACACACACACAGATTCACTTCACCCTCCCTTATAGATGTGACATTCCTCCAAATCTGGCCCTACCCAATAACACCCCTACCTACACAAGCAGTCCTTTTCTTCCTTCCCCATACACATCCCTAAAAGCCTCCTACTCTCCCTCTAGCTCTCACTTAAATATAATGTAGTATTAACAAAAAAATAACCCACCTTCATGCCCCTACTGAAGTACATGACTTGACATTCTATGTTTAACTGAGAATGGCTAAAAAACCCTACTACCTACTATGAAAAAAACTCCTCCAGGATAGTGGCCTTAATATATAAAACAGGGCTCCAACTTACACTACTAGACACTTGTCCTCCAGCTAATACCAATTCTGAAATTCTTTTCACCAAACTACAACTAAATACTTGTAAGTCCATCTATATTTTATGCTCATATCTTCCTTCAAGTAATAACATCAACTCCCTTGAATATATCCTCAGCTGGCTGTCCACTAACTATCCTCAAGAAACCATTGTCCTAGGCAACTTTAATATTGACTGGAATACCTGTAATACTTATAACCCTTCTAACCACACAAACCTACATGGCTTCTCTCAAATTGTCACCTCACCCACTCGAATCCATAAACCCACCAACAAAGAATATATCCTTGATTGGATCCTTATAAATGATCAGCCCCCAATCTACATGGTAGGCATCCTCCCCGATGACATGAGTGATCACTCTTAGGCATCCTCCCCAATGACATGAGTGATCACTCTTTAACTTATTTAATTCGACAAAAGACCAATACACCCAGTTATATAACCTACAGAACTACTCGCTCCAATAAACATTTTAACCCTGAATGTTTCCAAAAGGAACTAAGCCTATGCAACTGGTCACCCTTAAAACACCTCCAACTCGAGGAAGCAGTGGCTTACTTTAATTCTAAGTTCCTTGAAATCCTCAACTTCCATGCCCCTTCCTGTACCCTTAGGAATCGGACCAAAACTGCACCATGGCTTACAAAGGAAACTAAACAAAAAATTTTGCTGAGAAACAAATTTTGGTCAATATGGCATTCTTCTAAGGACCCATCTGATCACATAAAATTTAAACAGCTTAGAAACTCTACTAAAGCATCTATACTATTATACAAAAAAAAACTTCTTCTTTCAACTCCAACAAACCAACCAACAAAGTCCACAGAAATTCTGGTCAGGGATCAATAAACTCCTTCATCCAGGCAGCACTAAGACTCCCACCCCCTCCGGAATAACCCAATACACTCTTAATCAAATTGCTGACTCCTTCAACAACTTCTTTACTAAAGCTATCCAGTCTCTTGCCAACTCACTACCTCCTGTATCCATGAATCCGCCCCCTCCTCCTTTACCTCTCCACCCACTTTCCAACTCCAACCTGTCCCTACATCTCTCATCTGTACCCTACTACAAAAACTCAAACCCTCTACCCCCTCAGCAGACCTACTACCTGCTATCTTCAAATTGCAGCCAGAGTTATTGCTTACCCCATCTCAATCCTAATTAACAGAAACATAAAAGGAGGTGCCATCCCATCCATCTGGAAAATCTCACATATTATCCCCCTTCATAAGGGTGGCAACTCAACAGAACTTTCCAACTTTTGTCCAATTGCCCTACTCTCTCCCATAGCTAAAAATCATGGAAAAATGCATCCACCACCAACTACTTGACCACCTTCTCCTAAATGGCCTATTAGCTAGCTCTCAGCATGGCTTTTGACCCTTCCATAGCACTACTACTGCCCTCCTTTCATTTACTGACCACATCAACAAAAACCTTAACAATAACATCATGTCCTCTGCTATCTTTATTGATCTTTCAAAAGCAGTTGACATGGTTAATCATCAAATACTTTTGAATCTTCTGAAATCCCTCTCACTTGACACTCAAGCACTACAGTAGTTCAAGTCCTACTTACATAATAGGCAACAGGCAGTGCTCTTGGAAAACACTCTATCCATCCCTCTTCCTGTCTCCCTTGGTGTACCACAAGGATCTATTTTAAGCCCTCTTCTATTCTCCATCTTTATCAACGATTTAGCTATTAGTATCCCCCAAGCTGTAACCATACAATATGCTGATGATTCCACTTTAATCTCCTCAGCTACAAGTCCATCTGAACTGCAGGCCCTCACCCAAAATGTCTTTGAGCTTATAGAAGACTGTTTTTTATAGCGCTGTCTCCTCCTCAACCCTAAAAAGACCAAACTACTGCTATTTACTCCTACACAAAAGTCTACCCCATTTCACTTCTCTATAAAATCCAAAAACGGCACAGTCATATCTCCAGACACAACAAGCAAACTTTTAGGGGTTACTATTGACCACAGCCTTAACTATGATACTCATATCAATACCACAAGGCTCCCTCTACAAAATTCAGCCCTTCCTCACTCCCACAGCCAGAACTACTATTGCCCACACCCACCTCATCTCCACTCTCTTCTATGCCTCACCTATATACACAAATCTGTCAAAAACTAACCTCAACAAGCTGTCAATCTCCTACAACAGTATAGCCAGATTTGCTACAGGCTCTCAATTTAGAACCCACCACTGCCTAAATTTAAACAACTCGGTTGGCTGTATCGACACAATCAGTTTTTATTTCAGCAACTAATTATTTCCCATGAAATCCTTTATTATCCAGATAAAACACCAATTCTTACAAATGTTATCAGTCCATATAAAAATCTTTCTAACCTACGCTCAGCTAATAAACTACTAGTATCTACACATAAACCCAACAATAAAGCAGGAGTTTCCCTTTTCTCTAATACAGTGGGAAAAAGCTGGAACCTACTTCCTGGTGACCTCACTTGTATCTCCTCTACTTCACTTTTCAAAAAGAAACTTAAATTTTATCTTACTAGCCACTGGCTCTGTTCCTGTACCAACCCTGACTAATACTTTCTCCTCCTGTTTTCATCATCACGTAATTTTTCCTAAGCTATTCCACCTTACAGTCTTGTCAGTTTAAAGGTTACTACCTCTAAGTAGACATAACAGACATCCCACCTACTTCTGCTTGAGGGGTAACTTCCCCTTTCCTACTCTCTCCCGTTCCTGATTTTCTTCTCTTCTATAACTAGTCTCTTTTCCCATTCCTTACTTATGACTTTGTTCTGGAAATTTCCCTCTTTGTTCCTGATACTGTCCCACAGTGTAAAAATATAAAAAAAAAATCCTTAATTTTGAAAACAGGGGGAGGGGTATTTTATCTGTATTTTATCTTAACTGAACTTTAATGTATCTGTAACTGAACTTCAATGTTTTGTGACTGTAATTTTATTTTTAATGTTGTCTGATCTTTGTGGAGCTTTTCTACCCGGGCCTCTACTGAAAATGGACGTATATCCAGCTAGACTAGCCCGGTCAACAAATGTAAAATAAAATAAATAAAAATAAATAACATTTTTGTGTAAAAGTTTTTTTTTTTTCACTTCAGAATAGTAAAAAGTTTTTATGAGGAAGAATGGTGTACAAATTACAGAAACTAGGGAATGCATCGACATTTCAGTGTCAGTATTTACCTTACCAACTATGTTGTGAGCAAAGCTAAAGTGAACAAAGGGCAAGTCTCTATATCCATTTCAGTAAGTTGTCTTTGAGCTCTGTCGACATTTAATATGCAAGATTGGTTGCTTGCTGAGGTAAGTACTAGATGTAACTAAAAGAGATACTACAGGGTGTTAGGTGTTAATTCTGAAAATTTCTTTACTAGCTCAATGAAAACATGAAGTTTAGTCAGGGTACTTTGCCTAACTTTCTTTCACTGCATAAAATGAGTATTATCCTTTTCAAATCTAGTGATTGTTATTTAAAGGCAAAACAAAAATTGTACTGATTTGATTTGTTGATATATCAGCAGATGAATGTAAAGCTCTCTTTACAGGAAGTTTGCAAACTCAGCATGGGGACTGGCGACTACTACATGTTCGACTGTGTGTCAGTACTGCGGGGTCAAAACTCACTGAAATATGCTTTTGTATATTAACTCCCACTGACTAAAACTAAAGTTGGCTATATTACTTGGTGAAGTGTCTTGTCAGCAAACTGAGTATCAGCAATGGGCAGACATTAAATTAAACTATAGCAGTTTTCTATGTGAAAACTGCTTACATATTCAGGAAAAATGCAGCTAGTTCTTATAATCTTTTGTGCTGTTGTATTATTATTACGCATATATGTGAAACATCTGTGTATATTTTAAATGGATCTAAGTCAATTCTTCGAACGCTCAGAATTTCGAACGTTACATGGTCGAGACCAAACGTTCGAAATTGCAAGTGTTCAAAGACTGACTTTCAACGGCGCCGTACGGTGCAGATAGGGAGAATTTCCCATTTCTGCACTGAAGTGCAGTCATGGAATTGGTATATATAAGTAGGGGGTGTGGGGGGTGCAGGGGGGCTGCTCACACTGTTAAAGTGTGTTTTTCTTTCTTTCTTTTTTTTTTTGATATTCGAACATCCAAATGTCGAACATTTGGTCTCGACCATGTAATGTTCAATATTTTGGATGTTCAAATATTTAACATAGACCCTTTTAAGCAGGCTCCATTTATTTTAAGCAAACATTTTACACTTTTCTTTGATGTCCTGCCCAGTTGTTTTGCCTTCTACAGAATGGCTGCCTGATTCAGCTGGAAGTCTTGACAAAGACCATGTTTTAGGGTTTCCCAAGTTAGACAGTGCTAAACATTAATACAAGGTGCAGGAGTAGTCTAGAGCAAATTCTTTCTGTAATACATTTTTGGACCCCCACCCCAGAAAAAGCAATGCAGGACTGCATTTCCAAACTGTGTCTCATTCCATAAGTTCATAATCAATTATTGGAAGCATGTAATGAAGTAGTCTGTATTCCAAAATTCCATAAGTTCATAATCAATTATTGGAAGCAAGTAATGAAGTAGTCTGTATCCAAACAGAGAAGAGGACTGAAATGCATCTGCAGCATACCCAGGCTCTTATTATATATTGGAAAGGTATGGAAACATATAGATAGGACTGGTGATATTCAGTATCAGCAAAATCAGTTTCTGATCCTAACTATATGCCAACATTTTAACAGTCAAAATGAATATGCCCTACTTTCAATTCCGTGTTTCTACATTGATACAAATTTTGTTACTCCACAAACTGCTAATCATATAAGTTGGAATTCAAACTCAACTTGCATAGTACGTAGGTCACAGTATTGTACCTTGTGTACTATGCAAGCCTTTATCGATTCATAATTACGCTGCCACTGAGTAGTGAGTGTTTCAAAGTTACATGGAAAGATAGTAGTCAGAGGGTAAGGCCTTTGCTAATGAGGTCTCTTATCCAACCTGATGGTTTTGTTAGAATAATTGCATAGTTCAAATGACAGTTATGCTAAGCACGGTGCAGTGAGGCAGCAAGTAAGTGGTGCTTTGTGTGTGTGTGTGTGTGTGTGTGTGTGTGTGTGTGTGTGTGTGTGTGTGTGTGTGTGTGTGTGTGTGTGTGTGTGTGTGTGTGTGAGAGAGAGAGAGAGGGAGAGACAGAGACAGATCAGTAGGATCATATGTACTGATGCCGGATCAGAAGGATCACATATACTGATGCCAGATCAGTAGGATCACATGTACTGATGCCAGATCAGTAGGATCACATGTACTGATGCCAGATCAGTAGGATCACATGTACTGATGCCAGATCAGTAGGATCACATATACTGATGCCAGATCAGTAGGATCACATGTACTGATGCCAGATCAGTAGGATCACATGTACTGATGCCAGATCAGTAGGATCACATGTACTGATGCCAGATCAGTAGGATCACATGTACTGATGCTGGATCAGTAGGATCATATGTACTTATGCCAGATCAGTAGGATCACATATATTGATGCAGGATCAATAGGATCACATCTACGGATGCTAGATCAGTAGGACCATATGTACTATAGCAAAGACACTAAGATGCAATAATAACACCTAAGTGCTGTGTGTGTGTTTTTGTCTCTAAGGTGAGGGATGAGTATGCACCTAAAACTGATCTGCTGGGAACTGCACTACATTGCAGCATGGGTTGGTAAGGTCCTCAACAAACAACTGCTCCAGTAGAGGTAGTCACAGTCATGCACACTCCTGCTAAATGAGATGTTGCTCCCGTGGGCTGTGCATGACCATGAATAACTACATGTGGAACAACATGACCTCCTCTGTGCAGAACAAGAAGTTCCACAAGTCTTCTCACTATAAATCCCAGCCATGGCTGCATCCGTAGGATAATAAATCCCAGCCATGGCTGCATCCGTAGGATAATTAGCAGTGCAAGAATGAAATCTGAGCTTCAAATTAAACAAAAACATGGAATAAAAGAGGAAGAAAATATACAAACTATTCATCTACTAAACTACTGCTTAAAGGCTTCCTTGCTTCAAAAGCCCACAAAGATTACACTTTTTAACAGGCGTACTGCAGGTAATCCTACAGCAACTTATACAACAGCTTTTACAGGGACTTGCTTTGTTGGGGTTAGTGAAATAGAATCCATCAGTTTCAGATTTACTAAGAATTACAAACGTTAAGTGATTTACTTGATAGAATAAAATGACTGTTCTCAAATTATCAAAAAAAAATCACTAAAGTGACAGCTTTACAATTAATTATTAGACTGACAAAATTCAGTTTTCACACAATGATATCCATAATTTTGTAATTTCTGATAATGGTGTTCAGCTTGTTAGTTAGGAATTGGGGTCTATATCAGAACATCGAAGTATTAAAACTTTGAATGTTCTGATATTGAACACTATTCAGCGAACGCTAAGAATAGCGAAGCTGCAGAACAGCAAATTCTTTCCTCGGGAAAGAATTCGGTTGGCCGTTTCTGTTGCTTCGCTATTCTTAGCGCTGTGGTGGAAAGTTACAGGCTGGGTTCAGGTAAGTGTGCGATTGTTTGTACATTATGGTTAGGAGCGGGTTAAGTGAGTTAGGGCGTGGGTTAGGCATGTGTGGGATAGTGACAGACTATAGGGTTAGGTGAGGTTTAAGTGAGTTAGGGTTAGGGTGCGGGTTAGGTGAGTGTGCGATAGTGACAGACCTTAGGGTTTGGGTTAAGGTAAGTGGGTATATAGTAGTGTATGTTTAGTTTAGTGTAGTGTTAGATGTAGGAATTTAAGTGCATGTGTGTGATTGCTGTTTGTTTGATGTGCTTGTGTTGTGTGTATGTCTTTCGGAGCAGCAAATTTTTTCCATGGGAAAAAATTTGCTGTTCTGAATGTTCGATATTTTTATGTTTAGATATTTTGGGGCCGATGAAATAGCGTTCACTATTTTCATCTTTCAATAACGTGATATAAACGCAGGAATTGCATACGCTTTCACAAAACTGAGAATTTTCGCATAGAAATTCTTCACCAAAGTATTCACAAGTTAACAGATATGTAGAGACATATGTGGAAAGGTAGCCATTTGAAATGTTGGAATGCGCTTTAGCAAGTCATGTAATGCTGAGACAGAATAGCTGAAAAAACAGGCTTACACATACAAAATCCAAGATTGACAGTTCTTGAAATACTCCCTTTTCTCCAAGTATGGTGATTTCAAAATTAGCATATCTAAATTTGGGGGTGTGAGGGGCTTGCCCCCCAAATCGGGACAACAGAGTTGCTCGCCCCACCTGCAAAAAAAAAAAAACAAAAGTTTAAAAGAGAAGCGTGATATTTGATATTCAGTCTTCTCCTGCATTGTAGGAAGAGTAGAAACAGTGAGTCAAACTGTGACAAAATCTTGAAAAAAATGACTTGCCAGTCGCAGACTGCTTTGTAGCTCTAAGGTAGATAAGGGTAGAAATATTACACTTCAATGAACAGGACTCTCACCTTCACAGTTATTGATGTACACCAGAATGAAGAAAGACTTACCTACGTCATCTGATTTACTTAAAGAGAAAATAAAATGTACAATAAACTCACTAGAGTGCTCAGAAAAAAGCAGAATTAATATTATGACAGATTAGCTAAGACACTGGTATAGTGAAACCTGTAGGGATAGCAAGAACCCACCTGAGGAATTTGGGGCAATAGGAAGCTGTTGTGATTGGACTTGCCAATATACTGAGGTTATACACTGTGCAAATTAGGAAACGTCTGAATCTTAAGGTGCAGCAGGACACAGTCATACATGACAGGACTCTTCACATCCCAAAACAATGATTGTGTCTCAGAAATTGCCACTAATGGACAGCCTAAACTGTCCAAGCCATGAAGTGTCATAACTGCCAAACCAAGAGACTGTTCATGAGTGTGCATCCTGTACTTAGCCTAATCACAACACTGGATGAACAAATCCATCATCTGCAGGATGGGACCTCCTGATGTAAACCCAGATGAAGACATTTTACTGTATGCGACAGCTGAACCTGCTATGACATCATCTTCATCATCTATAACTGACTGTTAAGTAACTACATTTACAAACTGATTAAAAAGGCATGCAACTGGAATGAGTCTGCTACATGTCATAACAGCCTACACTGAGTCACAGTGATGTAGCTAGGGCTGGGCAAAGGGGTCAGCTACTTAAGCTGTTGGGAGAATGACAGGCATGTTAGAGAGTTGCCAATCAGTTGAGAGTGTAGTATCATCATTCATTTAAGCAGTCATCATTGACATCACGGCTGCTTAAATTAATTTGTTCATTTGCTTTTAGTGTGAATGTTAGTAACTGTAGCAAGAAGCTAGTTACTGGCAGGTATGGTGGACTTTTGTTTCTCTCAAGTGTGGGGGTTCAGAGAATCATTTTTTGTCAACTAGTGGTTGAGGATGCCATGCTGAAGAGTGCCACAGGGCTAACCATTTGAAATATGAGTCCCAAAATATGGAGACTGAATGGCCAAAATAACGGGCTTACATTTCTCAACGTATTCCCTATTCTCCGAGATATGGCAATCTCGGAGTTGGTATATATATGAGCACAGGGGTGTGGGTGCAGGGAGGCCTTTCACCCCCCCTCCCGCAATAAGACGTTTAAAGGAGAAGATCGATTTTTGAGATTTACTCTTCTGTGTTTTCAGTTCTTTGTTTTCGGCTTTTCGGCACTCAGCATTTCGAATACCAACATTTCAACAGAGGGCACTACACAAGACAAGAAGTGATATTGCTACAGTTCTTCTGAGTTATATAGCTGCTGCTTTGTCAGTGCAGACTGTTACTGCATACCATTTACTGCATTATTACTGACATATACATGTGTCTACCTCACTGCCGCGGTGGTGCAGCGGTAGCGTTGTTGCCTCACAGCAAGAGGTTCTCCCATTCGATTCTCGGCTGGAGTGCAGGAAGTGCCTTCTGTGTGGAGTCTGCATGTCCTCCCCGCGGTTGGGTGGCGTTCGAAAGACATGTGTAAGGGCATGCCTTTGTTGAAGGTTGGACGTCGAGCTGGCACCTCGGCGTTCGTGAAAATCTACTGCCAATCATTAGCGGACCGGAGTTCCGCTGTGGTGATCCTTAACCGGGAAAAGCCGAAAGACAAACAACAAAAACATGTGTCTACCTCATGAGATATCTTTAGCCTGCTGTCACAGTACATTATATTACAGTGTAAAATAACTACAAATAATCTTTCTTTAGGTACACATTTATCTTAAGGGGGTTGTAATGGATAGTACAGTGATTTTTAAGTATCTCATAAGGTTATAGTGTATGTAGGATATCACACGATTCAACCTTGCTTCTTCAATTGCTGGCATTACAGCAAAGAAAATGGTTATTCACACTGTCTTGGATGTCTTTATTTTTCCATCAAGTGGATAAACCTGTTTGAAGTAACACTGAATCCACTAGATTGAAACAGAACAATATACAAATAAGTCTCACAAGAATGAAAGTAAAACATATTTTCATTCAATTGGCTCACACAAAAATAACACTGCTTCAATAATTTAAGGCATCTAAATTCACTGAAAAGACCTTCTATGGAACTCAGATCAGTAGATCTCTCTGTCACTGGCTGATGTATTTTAGCTCACCTTTCTTTAAGAAAAAAAAAGTTGAAAAGGATACTTGTATTTATGGAATTGCGCCAGTCCACTGGTATATCATAAATTAACCTCTTACACCATTGTGCCTTATTCAGAGAATGCAACAATCTCAAAAGGCCAATTTTATGTTCTCAACAACAGACATTATTTGCTATTAGCTTGGTTTAAATCTGCACTTTGGTGTGTGTGTGTGTCTGCGTGTGCGTGCACACTTTTTTATCCACTTCTATAAAGAACTTTTTTAATATTCAGTAATTATAAACTGCCAGTGTCACATAGAATGCAATATGCATGTTTCTTCTTCTTTCAGCTATTTCCCAGTTAGGGGTCGCCACAGCGGATCACCTGTCTGCTCATGATTGGCAGTGGAGTTTTACGGTGTCGAGTTGTCAGCTGAGCGCCCAACCTTCCACAGAAGGCACACACATGCATGCACGCCAATTTAGAGTGTCCAATCCACCTACAGCATGTCTTTGGAAGGAAACCGGAGCACTCGGAGGAAACCCACACGACCACAGGGAGAACATGCAGACTCCACACAGAAGGCACCCCAGCCAAGGATTGAACCGGAGAACCTCTTGCTGTGTGGCAGCAACGCTAACCACTGCACCACTGTGGCCGCCCTATGCATTCTACTGTATTTAATTTATTGCTTCTGGAGCATTGACCATATATAGTGGATACCACACAATATCAAAATCACTTCTGATTCTATTTCACTTATGTCAGGGATATAACAGAATGTATTAGGCTACTTAGACAGTATAATCCTGCCACCTTGTGGAGAATAAGTGCATCTATCTTAAATTAAAAAAAATATATCTGGGAAGCCAGGGAATGGACTACTTAATGCAAAAACACAAGAGACTTCAGTGATTAAGTCACAATGTTGGCTCCGATGCATTTCACTACCACTTAAAATACTTTGAATGAACAGTTTTTTCATAACAAAAAAAAACATGCAATGCAAACTTTAAAAACATACTTTTTCTGGTGCGCCTCTAAAGTTGGCACATCTTCCTATTGCTGACACATTATTTATCTTTACTATTCATAGGTTCATAGGTGTGTACTAGGCTAATGACCCTGGAGCCTTTACAAGCCTAGCCCATAGAAGTGCCCTTACATCATGCTGTCAGATTCACATGTTGTTTGCCTATCTTTTAATACTGCAAAATATCATTTATGACTGGCAACTATATCCAGGGACACATACTAGATTTTTGTATGTAGCCACAAATATGTAAACTAACTAGCAGTAAAACTTTGACATGTAATTAACCACCCCAAAATCTGCAGTTAATTATAGCTTAAATGCTAAAAATGAAACAGCACCTCTTCCCTTCCATTAATAATTAGCATTTTAAGCAACATTTTCTTTCTGCGATTAGATTTTGTTCAAATTCAGTGTTTTGTGACTGATAATTTTTTTAGATACTAATATCAGTTCTTAAAAGACACACAACACTCACAGCATACGTTACCGCTGTGACCCATAATATTTTCTTGCCTGTAATTTATGCACTCTAGTGTAGCGTGGTTTTTGAACCTGATTGCTTGTTTGTATATTTGTTACTCAGGTAAACACTCTAAGTAGAAATGTTTCTTTTCAGAAGTGACCTATCACACTGTCTGGTAAAGTGTCTTGTTCATACTTTGAAACAGTAATTGGAGATTGAGTGACTCGGTGTGAGAACTACAGGATGAAACTCCTTCACAGCTCAAGCTTTAATAAACTGCTAGACAAGAACTAATCTTGTGAGAGTTTTGGAGGGGACTGAGCTATAAAACAATAAGCTGACTGATGTAGTGCTCTAATGAAAAGCTCTTACAATAGCTCCTGTCACTTGTTATGGATAAAAGCAGCGTGGCACCTTATTAGTATGTATCGGGTCTCTTGCGACAATTCTTCTACTGCTGCTGTTGTTGCTAGTGTGACAGCTTTAAAGTGGTTAGACAGTTCTTGCTCTGTAGACCACACTGAAGTTTCCACAGAAGGCTAAAATTAATTAAAAAAATATAAAAACTAAATGGCTGCCCCCGCCCCCAGGTCATGGCTGAATGGTGACGGATCTGTAATTGCAATGTGACATCTTCCTAAGTACTTCTCCTTGGTGCAATATGTACAATCATCCAAATGTTTAACCCCCTCTGGGCAGGGTCACTAGCTGGCCATACTGGCAATATCTAACATGTGATGTGTAAGAGACTGGACCTTGAGAGCTGCCACTGTTACTAACAACTGTTTGGCCTTGACATATTTCAAGGAGGCCCTAACCCCTACATACTGGACCTATCAAGATAAAGCCACCTGTTATGTTATTCAAGCAGGACATCCTTGCCTTGCATGTGCCTTGCACCAAAACAATATTGTATCATCAGTGACCCAAGCACATCGCTATCAGGGGGAAACAAAGTTTTTGTTTTCTTAAACTGTGCCATGATGTGAACTCAGTGGGAACAGTGAAAAGGTATACACAGTTACCCACACCACAGAAGAGATTACATGCTAGCCTATACCACCACCTTTCCCTACTAAAACTGTTAGGAGAGGGTAGGACTAAAATCTTCTAATAGTGAAAAGGTTGGACTTCTGAGTGGTTCATTTCTGAGAGACCCTGCCCATACAAAGTCTCTGAATTCACAGATCTTACATAGTACTGTAAAAGCAGCTCAGCAAGTCTGCCAACTCACTGGTATCCCTGGGGATGTGAACAGCTGAGAGAGTGCTGTCCCAGTCTATAATGCACTGCCAGAGGAGAATCATCTTCCTGCACATTGGGCATAAACTGTTCAGTTACCACATCACAGGCTGGTTGTTGACTAGACAAGGAGAAGACCCAGAAGTAATTTTGACACTAAGGACATGAAAACAGAAAGACTGATCCTAGTTTCAAGTGCTTAAAATATAGAATGAAGGAGTATTTTGTGGTGGTCATTATGAGTCAGTAGTCTAAATAAGGGAGCACCCAGAACCCCTGCAGTCTGAGTTGTGCAGCTACCACTGCCATGCACTTGGTAACATCCAGGGGACTGTGTTGAGGTTAAATGGAAGAGCTCTGATTTGAAAATGATTGGCTCCCAGATGGAAGTATGGATGCCTCTTTGACTGCATGGCTATCTTGATGTGCTTAAAGATGTCCTGAAGACAAGCACATCCAGTCACCCTTCCTCAGAGGAGGCAATATGGACTGCACTGTGACCATCTAGTATGATGTCTGTTTCACAAAGGTATTTAGCTGACTGAGGTCCAAGAATGGCCTGAAAAAGAACATTGAGTAGACACTGGATCCTCTCTGATGTGGTGGGACCTCCTGGATCACTCACTTGTCTAGCAGCTTTAAGATTTCTAGAGGGTCTGCCCTTCATTCTGGGGGTACATTGTCTGGAATGGACTTTGAACAGAAAGGTAATAATAAAAGCTCCTGGTTGTGATTCTCAGTACCCATAAATCTTGAGCAATGGCTGCCCAGGCATGTGGGTGCATGGACAAAAATCCCTTGACTGCCTCCAGAGTAGGACAGTTAGGCAAACATTCACGAACACTGAAATGGTTTACCGGTGAATGGACCTCGAAACTCTTGGTGTTGCAGGCCACCTCTGCCTCTAGGACAAAGTCCATTAGCCCCCCCTCCTCCCATCCATAGTTTCTGTCTCTGGGAATGTTTGAGGCAAAGCCATGGACTTATGGAACTACAAATGTTTTCCACCTTTCTGGGTACAGGAAAAAGACCTTTGCAGCATGGAAAAATGGATTCTGATGAAAGAAAGAGTTTTTCCCTCTTGTTCACTTCTGGGATGCATATCCTTAAACTTTGGTCCAAAAAAGGTTACCCTATCAAAAAGGGCATTCAGGAAAGACATCCTGAAGTACTCCGGAAAGTTACACAAACACATCCAAACACATCCAAGCATGGCAGTACCTGCTGCTCTCAATGTGCCAACCATGGCACTGGACAATAAGTATTGGAACTGGATTGCATGGTAGCCAATTGCAATTGTGACACCAGAGATAGACTTGGAGATCCATGCATCCACAACCCCTTTTCCCATTTTGCAGATGGGGTTAGGGTGTCATTCATCAGTGACAATCACCTTGAGCCAAGGTTTACACTGCCGGGTGGCTATCCCTACTATAGTAGTTCATTCATACCAATCAGTCATGCACACACTCTCACCTACCGCCAATTTAGAGTGTCCAAAACACCTACTGCATGTCTTTGGAATATGGGAGGAAAAAGAAACTGGAGCACCCAGAGGAAACCCATGTGACCACAGGGAGGACATTCAGACTCCGCACAGAAGGCACCCCAACTGAAAATCAAACCAGAGAATCTCTTGCTGTGAGGCAACAATGCTAATAGCTGCACCACTGCGGCCACCCCCAGACTTGGTAATCTCTTTAGTTAAATCCCCTCTGCAAATGAGTTCAATGGGCCATGAAATTCAGCACACAAACAGCAAACATTTCTGAGGTGCACACATACTTCCTTAATCTGTCCAGTGCCCAAGCCTGTCTATCTGGGGGATGGACATAAGAACTTTCTCAGATAGTTCCTTCTTAGTGGCCACCACCACTGCTACACCATCCCCAGGGTGGCTCCCTTACATCAGTGTACTCTGTCACTGGGTAAGACATAAATTTTGTCTGATTAACAGGGTATCAGTTCCATCACATCCAACTCCTTCCAATCACACAGGAATACAAGACTGACTAAAGTGTATACAGGGGGAATCATCCAAGATGTAGAAAGGCCAAACCCAAAGGCCTCAAGGATTTGATGAAGCTCAAAGGCAGGGTTTGGAAGTTGCCAATTGGGTCAGACTTCCCCAAGGATAGAGTATGAAGATGAACCAAAAACCTTAAAGCAGCAGGGATTCTCGGTGGATCCAGGAGACAGTGGGATACCCTCTCTTTAGAATGGAAAAGAATTGTGTTCAAAGGCCTTGAAATCTGAAGCCAGCCCAGTGGAAGGTCTTTTCAGGTCCAAAGATCTTGACAGAAGACCTTCTGCCAGTAT